>NC_057735.1:2867987-2878258 GCF_004010195.1 Chiloscyllium plagiosum
TGTATTCTTGATGAAGGGCTTTTGCCCGAAACGTCGATTTTCCTGCTCTTCGGATGCTGCCTGAACTGCTGTGCTTTTCCAGCACCTCTAATCCAGAATTTATTTTTAACAAATTAACACTTTATGAAAACATCATTCATTCTTCAGACAGCAATGTACTGGTCTGATTGAAGAATTTATTCTCAAAACAATATGCTTAGTATTTCTGTGGATCATACTTTCAACAACTGTACTCACTTTTTAATGTATTGACAAACATCAACGCATTGAAAAGAGACCATAAAGTACACTTCCCCACAATATTCAGCCACACAGGCAACAGAAGCCAAGTGAATAAAAAGAAGGAAAGAGCATTAGTTTTTAAAAGGAGTAAAATCATATTGGGGTAGAGCCTGACTTCTTCAGGTATACTTAATGTAATACTCAAATGGATTGGCAGAGCTCTTGATTTCTGATATTCAGTTTCCTTGCAACTCCCAAGGTAAACCTTCTAGACATGTTCAGGCCAATTGCTGGAACCTGTATTTAACCACAACCCCCATAATTACAAAGAGGCACAGGTTCAAGGTGAGAGGGGGAAAAGTTTAAGGGAGATGTGACAGGGACGTTTTTCATGCAGAGAGTGGTAAGAGTCTGGAACGCATTGCCAGAAGAAATGGTGGAAGTAGGTATGTTGGTGACAATTAAGAGGCTTCTGGATGTTACATGAGTAGGGAGGGAATAGAAGGATATGGACTGAATAAGGACAGAAGGCTTGTTTTTTCACTTTAGGGCACAATGATCAGCACAGGCTTGGAGGGCCAAAGAGCTTGTTCCTGTGTTATACTTCTCTTTGTATAATACTTGCAGAATTTGGAAACAGTACTAAAATTCCACAGTCATAAATTCTGACAGCAACACCATGGGAACTTAAATGTCTCCACTATAATAAACACAGAATAACAGGAAGACTGCTACACACCTTTCTATAAGACACTGACAATGAAACAAATACCACAATATACGGGCTGAGATGGTTCTTCAGCATTCCCATCGAAACTGCCCTTTAAGCCAGAGGTCAGGCACCACGCCAGAGTTAATATTTCAGGTTGATCATTCATCAGAAATATCAACCCTGTTTCTTTCTCCACTGATACTGCTAAACCTGCTGAGTCTGCAAACTTCAGTGTGGAGAACAATATTCCAAGTGGAATTTTTCCTAAATTGCTAATGATACAAAAAAAGATGAGAAAGAGCGTGGAAGAGATTGTAAAGAGGTTTAAGCAGACATGGACAGGTAAAGTGAATGGATTAGAGCATGGGCATGTGGAATAGAGTGCGATAAAGTGTGAAGTTATCCACTTTGGTAGAAAATAAAAGTAGCATGTAAAAATAGTGTAAAGTTAAGTATTGTTGGTTCCCAAAGGGACCTTGATGTCTCTATTCATGAGTCACTAAAGTTACCATGCAGGTAGGACAATCGATAAGGAAGGCACACAGTACATTGGTCTTTGTTGCAAAGGAGCTTGAATATATGAGTAATAGCATCTTGCTGCAATGATATAGGGTCTTCGTGAGACCACATGTGGAGTGGTGTACAGTTTGGTCTGCTTATCTAAAGAAAGATCTATTTGCCATAGAGAGGGGTATATGTGGATGGGATGTTTCTCCTGGCTGTGATTTAGAACCAAGGGAGACAGTCTCAGAATAAGGGGAAGGCCATTTAAAAATGAGATGAGCAGAAACATTCTACTCAGACAGTGGGGAATCTTTGGCATTCTCCACCCCAGAGGTCTGTGGAAGCTCACTGAGCATGTTCAAGACAGAAAGGTAGATTTCTGGAGTTAATGCTATCAGGGATATGGACATAGCACAGGAAAGTGACATTGAGGTAGATGATCAATCATGATTTAAGTGAATGGTACAGTGGATTTGACCAGCTGCATGCTCTCTGTTTATGTTCCACTATTGCCAGCATTACTGTTTTTATTTCAGATGTTCAGCATTTAACTCTTGTGCAAGTTTGTGCCAGCTTTTCTTTATAAACTGTTGCACACAACTCTACTGCCACTGTTCAAAATATTTAACAGTTCTTTTATCCAACTATTTAATTCCCCAGTGAAAAAAGCCTAGTTCAACAATTTGTGGCCAAGAATTTCACATTCTAACTGTAACTATCTCCTGAGGAATGAATTATTCCATAAGCTTGTCACTTCAATTTTTGTGATTCAATTTAATTTGTATTCTAATAAGCCATCTCATTAACTAGTCGCAGTTATTATTCACACTTTATAATCTTGAAGGTTGTCAGATTACACCAGAGTTTAGAAAAACAAAAACTTACTTTATTGCAAGCCCAATTGTCAGAACCCAAGAAAATTCTCAATCCACTCACCCATTCTACAATTAACAAAATGCCTCTCAATGTCTACCTCAACATTTGTGATCTATAATCATTAATTCACAACTCGGGTGTAGGCAACTGCTCATCCAAAGTATTCTTCTTCAGATCACACTAAGTTCATATTGCACTATTTGACAGATTCTTTTTATAGCCCTACAAAAAGACTGATTTGCTTCCTTCAAAGGTCACTTCAAGTGCACACTGTAAATCCCATTGAGTTTTGTAGTTGAGATAATAAACCAAACACACCCAGCTTCCATTAACCTGACAGCTTCATGCCCTTTAAATTATGAGTTTAAAGTTCTTGACAGAAAGCTGCCAAGATCACAGATATCTGATGCAGAGCTATTAAAATTCACACCACAGAATTCTTAATACTGCCTGATAACAATAAAGTCTACTTAGGCACTTAAAACGGCACCAAAGAAAGCCTATCTGATGAAGTTATAGAGCCCTCAGATCAAGGGGTTTGAAATCAAACAGTACCATGCAGCAATCCAGACAAAGTAGTCTAGAATTTGAACAGAACAACCAAAATAATAATCAAAATTCTGACATGACACTGTCCGATAGAAGATGGCAATAAGCACAGCAGGTAAAACTCAAACAGCAAAATATTCCCAACACAGATTTAAAATAATGCACAAAGCAATTAAATGTTTAACTTTTAAAAAGACTCACTGTCAAGACCAAGACTATTACCCATTTCTATTTGCCTGATATAGATATTCAATACATGTGGATGGCTTTGAGATCAATTCAGAGACTGGCTAAGAGACAGGAGTCAAATTTGGACTGGACCAGTCAAACATGAATGGCAGATGCACTCATTTAAAAGGCCATTGGTTAACCAGTGTCTTTGTGAGATAATCAGACAGTTTAGTGATCACCTTCACTGTTGCCAGTTTTTTATTTGTAGAGTTTAAAAACGAAATTCAATTCCTTTAAGTCATATAATATCAAGAGAGTTCATGTTTTCTTGACTATTGGCTCAGATATCTGGATTACAAAATCAGAAATGTAACTATTACATTGTCATATCCAGTAGGTGGTAGCTTTGGTTGTAAAGTCTTGTGAATAATGTAATGATTGACTGCTATATATAAAAGTGCTACTGCTGTTGGAACAACATCTTAGCCTGCTGTATTTGCCGCCACAATAAAAATTTAAAACATATCCCTCCATTTACAAAACCATATCTGCCAATACAAATTAATCTACAAACATTTGCTGCCTGATGACATTTTCAAAGCTAAATTAACAATTGTAACAAAAATTAAAATTAAACCATTTTAATCTGCAATTAGCAAAACAGGGTAAAAAAGCAGTCCATTTCAAATTAGCATAAACATGTTTGTATACACTGGTACTTAGAAACATGGAGCAGACAAGCTCCACTTACAGCCTACGTTAATTTACATTAACTTCCACAGTTAATGCAGCAAATCATACAAGCAACAACTGCTCATATGGCTCTGAGAACTACAGGAGGAGAATGCAGAACAATATCAACGTTAGAATTAAAATTTTTTTTTAAAACCAGTGTCTGTGAAAAATGTAAAAACCTTCAGGAAAGAAAAACTTGCAATTCATTTACACCTTTCAGGTCTTTGGTTGTAGAGTGCTTTAAGGTTCCCATTGAAAAGAAGACCCAATTGCAATGTCGGATCACAGCAGCTAAATTTTCAGAGCAAGCTCCCATAAACAGCAACATGACAATATTCAGTTCTTTTTGAAAAGTGAAATAAAAAATAAATATCGGCTTCAGACATGCACTCTGCTTTGAATCAATTCTGTGGGGATCTTCACTGATAACCAGAGAAGACAACTCAGGCCTCAGTTTTCCAAAAAGCAGCAGCACATTTAGTGCAGTATTCCCTTCATACAGTACCGAAGAATGAACACAGCAACAAGAGCCACAAGGTCCCACTGTCTGCAATATGGCAGCCTTTTTGAACACAGCAAGATCCTACAATCAACAATGTGATAACAAGCTTGATAATCTGTTTTGGCTGAGAGCACCAAAAAGCTTGCCTGTTTTTCCAAGCTATGATTATGGTATCTTTTGCATCTGCCTGAGGGACTAGATGGCACTCTGAAGCATCAGTCTACATTTGTGCACTCAAGTATCTGGAGCAAGACTTGAACCCCACAACCTTCTGCCTCAGTAGAAACAGAGAGACACCACTGATCCATAGCTATTGAGATGGATGATAAAGCACACATATGACACACACTGAACTTGCTGATTCTCCTGCTCCTCTCGACAAACTGAATTTGACTTGTTCTATAAAACTTAACATTCTTCACCTGATATCTTAGATGAAATTTTCTATTCATGCTGATAGCTTATTACTGTACAGAGAAACATTTAACCAGTTTTGCAGTAAAACATTAGTACTGACATTCAGCTTTTCGAGTAGTTTGCTCCCACAATCCTGAAAACACAGTAGGGCTGGATAATTACATTTCATTGGGTAGTGAAGTCTTCCTTCTATTGTATAGGAGTTGGTTAGACTGCACCTGGAGTACTCAGTACAGCTTTTGTCTGCTTATTTCAGGAAGCACATTATTGTCTGAGGGAGAACAATGACTTTTACCTAGGATGGCAGGACTGTCTTATTAAGAAGATGGGCAAATTTAGCCTTGTTTTTCCAGAATTTTGAAGAGTGAAAGATGTTCTCACTGGAACTTACTAAGTACTTAAAGGGATACAGAGGGTGGATTCAGGCAAGACATCTTTCCTGGTTAGAGTGCCCAGAACTCGGAAGCACAATTTAAAAATAAAGGTGATACTAATTAGGTCCAAGACAAGGAGAATATTTGTTTTATTGAGAGAGTTGTGAACTTTTGCAATTCTCTAACACAGAAGACTGTCTGGGAGTATGTTTAAGGTCGAGATTGTTACAGATTTTTATCAATAATATGCAGGATATGTGGATGGACTTGAGAAAAAATTATTGATGTATTAAATGATGTTATTGTCATATTAAATAGTGGAGCAGGCTCAATGAACTGAATGGCTTACCCTTGTTCCAATTAAACAGTGCCTGTTCCCAATGCAGGCTGACATTTAAAATGGAGCTTGAGTCATTTGCATAAGCACATGAAACAGCACATGTACAAACAATTCCCACGAAATGAACTTCCCTACTGAATACCTTCAATTTTTGTTAACAATTGCTTAGCTACAAACTGTCAGTGACTGAGGAGGCAGGATGTCTTTAGGAAAGCAACTGTCAGTTGCACAAATGGCCCTTTGATACCTACTAACCCTAATTCAGCTCAAGTAATGTTTAACAATGTTATTAAACTATGTTTTGTTGAGCTTTTGTTCCCTGTCTAAACACTTACAGTAATGTTACAATGACTTTTATCTGCTCACGTATACAACTTAGTGTAAATTATCATGTCAACCTGGAGTAAAGCTCTGACGTGACTTCAGAACAAAGCTGCGTTCAATTGATGTATTCCACTCACTATTGAGTGGTCAACTCCAAATTGTGAACCATTTTACACGTGCGCAAAAAAACGCTGTAACTTGAAGCACCCTACTGGTGGCAACGGCCATAAATGCTGCCTTCATTAACTTGTAGAAGTCAAATCCAAAGTAATGGATGCAGACAAGAAGCAGAGATATCCAGAGATGGAATTTCATGGTTAGGACCAAGATAGCTGAAGAAATGGCCGTTAGTACTGCAGTAAAGCCAGGGTAAGATGGACAAGCAAGCAGGGTGTAAAACAAAAGGTCTCAATTAATAGTAGGCCAAAGAGTTGGTGGAGATGGGTTAGCCAGCAAAATTATAGTGGGATTTAATAATGAAGATTAAAATCTTATGTGTACATTTGGTGGATCAGTAGTCTATTATCAGTCAGCAAACACAAGAGGAATGGGAACTTGGTACAAGCCAGAGTTTGGATAGCAGAGTTTTGGATGAGGTCAAGTCCATGGGAGGAGGAAGACAACAAAAACAGCAGTATGCAAGATCCGCAGGGATAGTTTTCAGGTCAGTACAAAAGACACATAAACATGATATTGCATATTTCATGTAAGTGCCCCACACACTTCACATTCAGTAGCAGATGCATTGTTTCTGGTCATTACCAAAGAATAAAACAATTCAGAACTTGAAATGAACAGTACTTTGAATTTATAGAAGAAATGTTACATTGGCACAATTACTTGTTTTTACAGTCAGTACAGACCAATGTGCTTTGATTCAATGTTACATGGCTGAAATACTTTCTGGCTCAATGAAAGACTAATTCACACAAGGAATTATTATTGGGAGACTGGACACGTATCTATCAGTGGAATATCTGGTTATCTTAGACATTCAAACCTCAGTCACAAAAGTCCACAGTATTTGCTGCACTAACATCATGGCTGTGTCATTCTTCACTTACAAGAATAATTGTTATTGAATTTTTTTTTAAGTTATAGGAAGGATATTTTTAAACTGGGGATGGTTTAGAAGAGATTCACCAGGATATTGCTGGGAAAGAAGGGTTTCAGATACAAAAATAGACAGGAGTGTAGGATGTTGAGGGGGTGACCTTAATGAGGTTTAGAAAATCATGAGGGGCATAGATAGGGTGAATGACAAGGGTCTTTTCCCTAGGATGCAGGAGTTCAAAACTAGGGGGCATATTTTTAAGGAGAGTGGAGACAGATTTTAAAAGGAGGAGCAACCTTTTACTTGTACACAGAGTGGCTCTGGTGTGGAATGAACTGCCTGAGAAAGCGATGGATACAAGTACAAAATACATTTGGATAAGTTCATAGTAGAAAAGGTTTGGAGGGACATGGCCAAGCTTAGGCAGGTGGGACTAATTTAGCTTGGGAACATGGTCGGCATGGATGGATTGGATCAACTGGTCTGTTTCCACTCTGTGTGACTTTATGAGCAGTCACTGCGCAAAATCAACAAAACAAATTAAACACCAACTTATAGAAAGTTGCTCATATCTTTAAAGGTTAAGAAAATAAAGCAATTGGACAATTGAACCTCATATTTTCAGTATCCAGAATCCCCTATTACCATCCGCTTGGCAGATGTTTTCTTATTTCTAGTGACAGTTTTACATGTATACATTGCATCAACTCAAGCTAAGTTTTCCTCCACACTGACCTTCTGTACTTAGCTGGAAGAAAGAATTTAATATAAAATAAAAACAAAAAAATACTGGAAAGACTCAACAGGTCTGGCAGCATCTGTGAAAGGTCTTTACTTGAAATTTCAACTGTTCCTCTGTGCACTTTCAGCATTTTCTCTTATTTCTGATCTACAGCATTGCAGTACTTTACTTTAATATTGAGATTACCCTTGCTACATTATTTAATATGCTATCATTATTAGATGTTTCCTGGTCTACATTGCTTCTTGTAACTGAGTACAGGAGTACAGTGAAAAGCATACAGAGTAGCCACACAGGGCAAAAAGGTAAGAGAGAACAGTCGAGAGAAGTAGAAAGAAAAGAAAGAGGAAGAAACCAATGGACAGAGGAACCCAAGGAAGAACAAGGTAAGAATTGTAAGCAGAAAAAAAAGAGAAAGAAGATTCTGAAAAGGAAGGTACGCCATTTCCAAAATTTTGCACACGACAGCAAATTACAAGCTTACATTGTTCTGATGCAGTGGTAGGCACTTGTAAGGATAAATATCTGGAGGACTCTGTTGTAGCAGTAATGAAGACGACCATGCAATATATTTAAAGCAAAGGATCCTAAAGTCAATTCTTAAAGGCAGACAAACTGACAGAATGGTAATGTTCAGAGTACCTATTCAAATGAACCACTAAGGGTAGTAAGAATATTTATTCAGGGTTGTACTAGGGAAGAGTTCAGCTTCATGTCAAGAATACTTTTGCTACACTTCTTGTGCTGCATGACTGTTCTAGATCAGATCTGTTGTTGTAAATAAAGTTGTGTGCTATTTCTTAATGGTGGCAGGTCAGGTATATAACCTTCTACTTGACAACAGGTAGCACTTTTGAAGAGTGGAAAACAGGTGACAGATAAACACTTGGAGACTATTTTTTATTTATTCCATGGATGTGGACACAACAGGGTTAGACAGAAATTAATGCTCATCCGTACTGCCCTCAAGGACATGGCGATGAGCCAGCTTTGTAAACTGCTGCTGTCCTTGAGATGTATGGCACCCACAGGGCTGTTGAGGAGGTGGTTACAGAACTTTAATCCAATAACAGTGAAGAAACTGACACATTTCGAAGTAAGGATGGCATGAGACTTTGAGGGGAATATATAGGTGGTGGTGCTCCCAAGTGTGGGCTGTCCTCGGTGGTAGAATTCAAAGGCTTGGGAAGTGAAAATGGAACCTTAATGAATGAGACATTCAATGGAGGAAATGCCATCAAAAGACAGATATAATTTTTGACTCAATTAACAATCAGCAGGCTCTGACATGGCTGCAGTGCAGATAGGTCAATGAACAGGTGTCCAATGACAGTCTCAAACCTAACATCTGGTTTAAAGCCTCACTGTTACTGGAACTCCGATGATAGGCTACTATTAATAACAACATTAGCTGAAGATGAATCCAGAACTGTGTAGATCAGGAAGAATCCTTTGTTCATTGAACACTCCAATACATTTCACTCACGAGTCTTGCGCCAAGAGTAGTTGGGAATAGGTAAAGTTGACAACCAATATCCTATATTAGTTTGGGAGCATAGAAAAACATTTTCCCTCAAGTAGGGAATGATGGAGAGGATAACTCAATTGTCCATCGAAATAAATAACTGTATTCACATGATGCTACACGACATTAATTTTTATTTAAATCAGACATTTGCTAAATCAAGCTTAACAAGCGCTGATTAACACAACATCTATGACATGACTCCTCCACACACACAAAACATCATAACTTTGGACTCCTCTCTGAAGGAATGTAACCAAAACACTAAGGTAACGTAACAAAAACTAATTTGTAATTACACCATTGTAATTGCACCATGAACCAGAAGAAATATTTTTTTCTGTCAGTTTCCAATTGTTGCAATGAAACAAACTACATTTGAACTTTTGAAACAAAAATCACTCAGAATATTTTAAATGGTTAAAAAAGTACTATTCATTTTATAAAATTATATATTGAGAGTATAAACATTTTCATCTTCCAAGTATTCAGATTCAATTCCTATTAAAGCTGATCTAAAAAGTGGAAATCATTGGTGCTGTTGGTCCAATGTGCCCTCAGAACTTGAGGGAAAAAAAACAATGACGAGAAGAACCAACGTTTGCAGGTAAGTTTTCTGGTAGTATTGATGGCAAAAACTCTTGTTGCATTTTAGAGAAAAATATTAGATGCTGCAATAGGAAAGCTGGAGGGCATTTCTGAACAAAAACTAACAGGTCTTTCGTACTGATAATCATACTGCAATCTTGGGATCAGTCAAATCTAATACACCTAGGGATGGTTATAACTTCAAAAAACCCTAATGGAAATGAAATATGTTCTCCATGCATAAGAAATCCGTCACTATTAAAAGGAAGAATTGTGTTGTACTGACCATAGTGGATTTCTGTCTCATCTAACCTTGCACTGATTTGCAAAACCACAATTTGAGCTTGATATTTGCTTCAAAATGATCATGTTGTTCAGTATGGAAGGACAAATTTAATTAAATCTGAAACAATGCACTCCGCTTAACATGGCAGTAATTTTTTTTATAGTGACATACTGCCATTTGTTTCCGACTGTGAAGCTTAACACATTTTAAACCAACTTCCTTAGTCCTTGTGCTGCAAGGTCTTGAACACTACAACATCCATCCAATAGGAAGGAGGCCAAAATTGTACACAATATTCCAAAAGTGACCTCACCAATGTCCTGTACAGCCGCAACATGACCTCCCAACTC
>NC_057735.1:2878758-2879346 GCF_004010195.1 Chiloscyllium plagiosum
CATTCATAACTACACCTGCTAAAACTGGCCTAATAAAACTTTACTGTCAGGAGTGTGGGGTCAGAGAGAATTTGTTGCTATACATTGTGGCTTACAGAAAGATATCAACATTAGCATATCATTAATTAAAACATGAAAGCTCCTTTATTCCCCAAACAATGCTTCCTGTAAGTTGCATGGCCATATAGACCCCCAAAGATCCTTGCACAGTCTATACATAAGTCACTCTTTAAGTTAGCTGGGGAGATGGTGGTGTCATGGAATGCCATTGGACTAGTAATCCGGAGTCCCAGTCTAATATAATGGCAGATGGTGAAACGTGAATTCAATAAATATCTGCAATTAAAATGGCTACCATGTAACTACTGTCATTGCTGTAAAAACCTAAAAGTCCATGAATGATCTTTAAGCAGGTAGATAGGATAGTGACGAAGGCGTTTGGTATGCTTTCTTTTATTGGTCAGAGTATTGAGTACAGGAGTTGGGAGGTCATGTTGCGGCTGTACAGGACATTATGTGCAATTCTGGTCTCCTTCTTATTGGAAAGATGTTGTGAAACTTGAAAGGATTCAGAAAAGATTTACAAGG
>NC_057735.1:2879395-2881454 GCF_004010195.1 Chiloscyllium plagiosum
GGTGGAGGCTGGTACAATTGCAACATTTAAGAGGCATTTGGATGGGTATATGAATAGGAAGGGTTTGGAGGGATACGGGCCAGGTGCTGGCAGGTGGGACTAGACTGGGTTGGGATTCAAAGTTTGGGTGAAGATTTGAGTTGGGATATCTGGTCGGCTTGGACAGGTTGGACCGAATGGTCTGTTTCCGTGCTGTACATCTCTATGACTCTACACTACTTGTTCTAGCCTACTTGTAACTCCAGACCCACATGTGACTGAAATTCAGAAATTCTGGACAGTTCTGAAGGGTCACTGGACTTGAAATGTTAACTCTGTTTTTCTCTCTATAGATGCTGCCAGTCCTATTGAACTTCTCCAGCAAATTCTGTTTTTGTTTGTTTCACATCTCCATCATCCAGGATTCTTTGTTTTACATTAATGTGATTGACTTTTAATTTCCTCTGAAGTAACTTAGCATGTCTTTCAGTTCAACAATAAATAGGTATAAGCAATAAATACCGACTTAGCTAGTGACACTGGCATCCAAACAGAAGAAAAACACTTGCAAGGCTCTGCAAAAACATTTTAAGCAGTTGTACACATTATCACTCGGGCTAAAAATAAAGAATAGAGCAAAAACTGTGCTCTAGTAAAATTCAGCGAGCACCAGTCATCCCGCAGGCAACTCACAACTGACCACTCTTCACATGTGAGTTACAGGACATTTAACTGTGATGGGCATCATCCTATATGCTGCTCACATTTAACTTTCATATCCTTACTTGGCAAGGGTAACAGATACTCATCATGAACAGGAACTCAATCTGATTTTGCTTTTCTAGGTATATGCAATGTATTGCTCTATTTTTGTTGAAACAAATTTTTGCATAGGACTGATGAAATGAAACGTGGAACCTTAAGACAGCATGAATGAATGGAATCAGAATTGAGGTAGTCAATAAAACAGGAAGTATCAAATGGGATTAATCCACTTCGCAATCCAGTTTTCTTTTCGAGACTCTTACTTGGGGTTAAAACTTCCAATGTGTCAAACAAAAACCAACATTCATCAGTAAACTAGTTATTCTGAATAATATGAGTATTTTAATAAGAAACTCTGGGCAAAGTTCATCTCTGCAAAGAAAAGAATAGCCTGTTTTTATTTGTGAACAATTTGGTTACCACATTTTTCTACGTTAACAATGAATGTACTTCAACATAAGTCAGGATATGAAACTCAGAAAAAAGCAGTTAACAATAAAGACGAATTTGTACCCACTCCACAACTAATCACAGAACCTTAAAGTGTAGGAAGGCAATTTGTCATGTACCATAATTAAATTCCCCAACATTACGGAGAGGAATGCTGTCTTACAGAAACCTACACAAACTGATCAGAAAAACTTGGTACATTAGAGAATGAAAGGCTCTTTGAAAGGACTAACCAATTAGTCTCACTCCTCTACAATTTCATCCCTTCAAGTATTTATCCAATTCCCTTTTTAAAGTTACTATTAAATCAGTTTCTATTAAATCTGCTTCCACTACTCTCTTAAGCAATCCACTCCAACTCATAACAATTAGAATCCATTTACTATACCCTCAAGGACCAAACTGCAACTTAACAGTGACAAGGGGCTGGGAAAATATCAGAATGTGCTCATACACAGCCGGCATTGGGAGATCAAATCACCATCAGGGGAGTCGGCCAGATCATAAAATTTTACGAGGGCTGATATGATCATGACAGCTGCTGGCTCGGATGGATTTGATTCACTGCAGAAACTGCAACTGGGAAATAAATAGGATTTATTTTTGATGCCAAGCAGTTCTGAGGGGGGTTGAATAATGGAAACGTAATTTTCGTTATGGGGAGACTACCTGGAAGTTCAATGTTTTGTGTCACAAAGTGTTAAACGTTTCAGTTACAAATCTAAATGAACACAGCCACTGGCTTGCGGGTTAGAGGAGTGGGGTTGCAAATTCTATTTTTATCACAAGAGCTGTTAATCATTCTGGTGAGGAGAAGAATATCAGACCAGTCTGGGGATGAGGGGGAAAGCCAGATCATTCTGGG
>NC_057735.1:2882375-2905366 GCF_004010195.1 Chiloscyllium plagiosum
GGGGGGGGGGGGGGGGGCGTTAATGGCCTTCTACTCCAGCCCTATCTGGCGAGAAAGGTCAAAACTGACACCTTAGGAGAGGAAGGCCGAGCGTTTTGATGAAGTTTGCAAATGGAGGTTTTTATTGGGGATGTAGGAGCAATTAGTGCAGATGCTGGAATCTGCACTGAACGCTCTCTCTCTCTTTCTCTCCCTAGCTGCTGTCTGACCTGCTGTGATCTCCAGCAATTATTTATTTTTTTGTAAATGGGGATGTTCAGTAATAATTACTGAGGGTGCAATAATTACTGAGGGTGCAATAATTACTGAGGGTGCAATAATTACTGAGGGTGTAAGTGCCTGTCCTGCTCTGGGCTCAGGCTGATACAATGATACTCTCTGCGGTGTGTGCCGGGCCCTCCCGCGCCCCTGTTTGCAGTTTCATGCCCGCCCGCCCGCAGGACACTCACAGTTGCCTGACCCAGACTGGAAGCTGTTGAGGAATCGCCGCCGGCCACCGCTTGCTGCAATCCACCAGGCTGTCGTCGCAGATGCATTGCGGGGGACAAGCCGAGGAAGAAGCTGCTGCTGCCGCCGCCGCTGCCAGGAGGAGAGCGGCCGCGAGTAACCAGGGAGCGAGCCGAGGCCCCGCCACCGCCATCTTGGAATCCCCCCACCGACAAAAACACAACAAACCCCCTCCCCCCACACACCCTGCTCTCCCTCCCTGCCCACCCCGCCGTATAACACCGCGGCTCCCCGCACTGACGCCTCTCGCTCTCCGCCGATGCCCAAAGACCTTCGATCCGCCGCGGCTACCGCTTGCACAAAGCTCCCATTCTCCGCGGCCTGCCCCGACCCCGCCCACGGAGTGCCCGAACCGAGTCCCGCCTCCGCCCCATCGCCGTTGGCCGGCCTCGGACCTCCCATTGCATAGAATCGATGCCGATCAAAGTTGTGGGCCCGCCCAATGGGGGTTTGAACCCACACTAGATGGTGGTTGGCTGCGACCGACGTCAAACATTCACAGAGCTCCCGCCTTCTTAAAGGGCAAGGCCACGCTCTCATGTGACAGCTCATCAAAGAGCAGTTCAGACCTGGAGCATGCAGCTTGCAGTGAAGCAGAGCCTTTAGAGTGCAGGTTCTTGTGTCACACTGGTAGTGTCCTTACCTCTGAGGCAGGAGACTCGGTTCAAGTCGCACCTGCTCCAGAGGTTTGTCATAGTGTCTTTATGAATAGGTTATGAAATATCTAAAGGACTTTCTTAAGACCACACCTCTAAACTCTAAAAAATGAGGTGATCTCATTAAAGTGTATAGTATTCTTAAATGGTAAATGCAAAGAGAATATTTCCCTTCATGGGAGCGTCTATGACCAGAGGGCATCGTCTTGGAAGGGTGCCAATTTAAGCCAGAGATCGAACATATAATAGTACAGGCTCTTCGGCCCTTGATGTTGCACCGACCTGAGGAACCAATCTGAAGCCCATCTACACTACAGTATTCCATTTTCATCCATATGTCTATCCAATGACTATTTCAATGTCCTTATTGGCATCGCATGTCAATACAGGGTCTCATTTGGGATCATTTAACGCCAACACCTTAGAGGATGATAGCTATTTCTTCACTTCTCTGAAGGCTATGGCTTGGCAATGCAACAATTTTCAAGGCTGACCCTTTTTTAAGAGTTGATGCAAAGTTGCCAGGATGGAAGCCAGGTTATATATGAACTTTCCATAATTGTTTACCAGCCCAAAGAAAGACCTAAGCTCCAGTACAGAGGTGGGAGTAGGGGCACCTTTGATCGCACTCACTTTAATTTCCAATGGTTGTGATTTCATCTTGTGAACTCTGTAGCCCAAGTAGGTCGCTTGGGGTGCCTGGAACACACAGCTTTTGCTTCTAAGGCCATAGGTCGGCCTTTGAGAAATGTTTAAGGACTATGTCCAAGTTCTCTGATTGCTACCTGTTCTTAGCACATAATCTAGATAAACGGTGACCTGGGGTAGACCTTGTAAAATGTTTTCTTCGTTCACTGGAAAAAAATTATGCAGGCTGACGATCCAAAAGACAGTCTTGTATATTGGTGCAAACCCTTATGTGTATTAATTATAACATACTTCTGGGAATCCTCATCTGACCGCAATTGCAAGTATGCATGGCTCACGTCCAGTTTCATGAAGGACAGCTCCTCCCTGCCAGTTTTGCATCTAAATCCTCTAAGCAAGGGATTGGGATTTATCCACCTGCAAAAATCAGTTTGACTGGTGCTGCCCATTCCACAAACTGGACTAGTTTGATGATTCCATCACTTTCCAATCTTTTGATTTCTGCCTCTAGTGACATCGGGTCCTACAGCATAGAGACAGGCCCTTTGGCCCAAACTGGTCCATGCCGACCTATTTGCCATAAGGTAAATTGCACTGGGCAGGCCTTGCAGAATCATGGAATTGCTTCTTGGACAACATGCAAGGTGGTCTTGATAATCTGGGAGGAGAAAGTGAAGACTAGAGAGTGTGGTGCTGGAAAAGCACAGCAGTCAGGCAGCATCTGAGGAGCAGGAGAATCGACATTTTGGGCATGAGCCTTTCATCAGGAAATGGGCTCATGCCTGAAACATCGATTCCCTGGCTCCTCGGATACTGCCTGACCTGCTGTGCTTTTCTAGCACCACACTCTCAACCTTTGATAATCTCTAGACCTTCTTGAAAAATTCTGGATATTTTATTAAGACTTCACTCACACAGACATTTTCTAATCAAAAATTGCCGAACCAATCTAGGTGAATCTTTCTCCATCAATTTTGCCCCATCAAGCTTGTGCCTGAACCTTTTACTATAATCAGTGGTAACTGAACTGGCTGCTTCTCGTAGGAGACCGGAACCAAAGTTGTACCCTTAATCTGTAAAGGTTGCCTAGTATAAATTCTCAGTCTAGCTGAGGCCTTACACAAACTTATGGGCTGGAGTCCCATGCAAATTTTTTGAAGAGTTGTTCTGCAATCACTGAAATGGCCGTACTGATATCAACCTCCATTAGAATTGGGTGACCATTTAGACAGATACTTGTTTTGATTGGTTTTGATTTGGATGTTGCTAAGCAATTTAACTGTTCCAAACCAGATATTTCCAGGGTGTGCATTCTCCTGTATTCTGATCTATGAATCATATTATTTAATTTAGATCTGGTGGGATTCTTTACTGTCCTCAGTCCACACACTGACATCCGCTACAATGGCTAGCTATTTCGGATCCTGAAAAAATTTTTAACCTTTCGGCCGAGGCTTGGCTTTGTTTTGGGGTTTTGCTGTGGGCTAGCAAGAGTGAGGCTATGCAATTCCCTGCATTGGTGTTCCCCAAGCTCATTCAGACTGGTGAGAGTGTCTACTTCCATCAGAGTCTCCTGCAACTCATATGCTCCACTTCCTGCATTTTCCAATGATAAAGTCAGTTATCATGCCTGTTTGAAGTCCAATTGGGTATCAGCTAATAGGCGCTTTTGTATGGTTGCATCATTAATCCTACATACCAAACAGTCTCTCACATCTATTTTAGGGTTAGACCAAAGTCAAATGCCTTTGCCAATCGTCTTCACCTGGTCAAAAGTCCCAATAGGGATTCCCTGGTTGACAAATTGCTGAGTAAAACTGATAGCATCTCAGAATTAGAGGAGTCTTAGGGTAATAATATTTCTTAAGTAAATCCATTAACTTTTGAAATGTTTTAGTATCTGGTGCCTCAAGGAAAGTCAAGCTGCCAATAACCTAAAAAGCTGCAGCTCCACAAGCCATCAGGAGAATTACTTGCTGATTTTCATCTGCCCCAATATCATTTGCCTGGAAAAAATAACCTATTCTTTCCATATTATGGGTCTGGTCTTTGACGGTAGGATTGAATGAGTCAAGCTTCCCAAATAAAGGCATGATGCCAGAAATGCTTACCCCAACTCAAAACAACCATTGTGAGTGAACGTCTTCAGGAGTGTGTTTTTCTCTTGTTGCCACTGAAATAACTTCAGAGGGACCAGTATCCCACCACCAAGTCACGCTTTATTTACACATGGAGAGTCCTTGACACTGATCCAGCTCCCTCTGAGCCAACTCTCAGAGTGAACAGGCTGTCTGACACTGTTGTTCATTTCTATCAGCCAGGGCTCCCTGTTTGGACCAGGTCTGATCAGGGAACCCATATTTTATGAAGTCCACCTGGTTGACCTCCTTGCACTCACTAAATTATATGAAGGATATCATTGCACGACAGATGGTTCAGAGGAGATTGACCAGAATGCTGCCCGGATGGAGGGTCTGAACTATGAGGAAAGATTGGATGGGCTGGAGTTGTTTTCCTTAGACCAGCAAAGATTGAGTGAGAATCTGACAGAGGTGTAAAAGATTGTGAGGGGCATTGATGGATTGGATAGGAAGGCACTTTTTTTCCAGTAGTAGATGGACAGTAACCAGGGGGGCATAGATTTAAGGTAAGACATAGAAGGCTAAGAGGACAGTTGAGGAGAACGTTTTTCAACCAGAGGGTAATGGGGATCTGGAACTGTCTAAAAAGGTAGTTGAATCAGAAGCTACGTAACATTTAAACAGTATTTAGATGTTCACTTGCATTGCCATAGCCTCCAGGGCCATGGGTCATAAAATGGGATTCATGTAGTTCAGATCTTTGCTGACAGTCATGGACATGATGGGCTGAATGGCCTCCTTCTATGCTGTAAACATCTAGAAGTCCAAGAGCATCTGTACCAAGATCACTGAAGCACTGATCATCTATTCCATTGATGTTCTGCATTTCCCTGCATGTGTGCATTGAAACAATGCTTCTTTAGAGTTCCAGGACACATAAACAATAACCAGTCTGAAATATGGACAAGGCTGAAGAGCTAACTGGTCTCCTCCTATTCCTGCTGTTCCATTTAGTGTAAAACCCATTACTGTGGGGGTTTGTTTATTCACTCATGGGATGTGGTCATCACTGGCTGGGCCAGCATTTATTATCCTTCCCTTGGTCAAATGCAGCCTTGATTTCAAAGTCTTTTGCTCTCCCCTCCCCTCTGGAATTCAGCTCTTTTGTCCATGTTTGAACCAAGGCTGTAATGAGGTCAGGGGCTGAGTGGCCCCGGGAGAACCCAAACTGGGTGTCGTTGAGCAAGTAATTGCTGAGCGGGTGCTGCTTGATAACACTGTTGCTGACACCTTCCATCACTTTACTGATGATTGAGAGTAGACTGATGGAGCTGTAATTGGCTGGATAGAATCTGACCTGCTTTTTCTGTACAGGAAATAACTCGACAATTTTCCACACTGTCGGGTAGATACCAGTATTGTAACTTGGAATAGCTTGGCTAGGAAAGAAGCCAATTCTGGGGCATAAGTCTTTGGTACTATTTTCTATTATTCATTCACAGGGTCGAGGGTGGCACTTGGTAGGCTAGCATCTATTATTTATTTGTTTTTATTATTAAGAGGTAAATGTGAGTCTGGAGTCACATGTAGGCTAAACCAGGTGAATATTAGTGAATCTGACACTAGACAATAGTTTCATGGTCATCATTCGACTCTTAATTCTGTAAACAGTATTTATCTCTTTCTTTTAGGAAAACTGTAAATCTGTTGGAGACAGTTCAGAAAAGATTTACCACACACTTGGAATATGGGGTTTGTTTTATGACAAAAGGCTCTTGAGCCCACTGGAGTTTGGAAAAATAACTTGATTGAAACATGTAAATTCCTGAAAGGACTTGACCACATGGATGTGGAGAGGATCTTTTCTCTTGTGGGGGAATTAAAATAGGGGATGGCTCCTTTCAGACAGAGACAAGGATAATGTCTTGTTCTCTCAGAGGGTCACAACTCTTTGGCATTCTCTTCCTGAAAGACAGTTGGAGTAGAATCTTTGAATAACTCATGTTATTCCAGCCATTTGGTCTGTCTCTAGCACCATCTGATTTTTGACTTTTTGTAATTATCTTTCTGCCTGAATCGATTAGTTCATAGTCATCCCTTCACTTGTTGTTCAGCTATAGATACTTTATTCACATTGTCTGATACTTTTGATCACCTGCAGAGACTTATTATTCAGCCTGTTGCCACTCCACTGATACCATTTGTACTTATCTGTTCATAGTCATATATTCTGTGCCTGTGCGCTTCCCTCCACTTCACCTGATGAAGGGGTGGCACAGTGACTCGGTAGTTAGCACTGCTGCCTCACAGCCAGAGTCCTGGGTTTGATTCCAATCTTGGGCAATTGTTTGTGTGGAGTTTGCACGTTCTCCCTGTATCTGCGTGGGTTTCCTCCCACAGTCCAAAGATATACATGAGGATCAGTGGTCGGCACAACATCGTGGGCTGAAGGGCCTGTTCTGTGCTGTACTGTTCTATGTGCTGGTTAGATGGTTTGGCTATTGGAATTACAGGGGTAGGGTAGGAGGGTGGGTCTGGGTGGGGTGCTCTCTGTTGATTGGTCTGGACTCAAAGAGCCGAATGGCCTGCTTCCACACTCTCGGGATTCTATGAAAGCTCGGATTTTAAATAAACCTAGTGTCGTGGGACTTCTGACTTTGGATATTATTAAGGCAGAGGTGAGTAGATTTTTGGTATGGAAGAGTCTTTTTTTATTGGAAGATAAGCGGGAATGTGGAGTAATTAGATAGTCATGATCTTATCGAAATGAGAGAACGAGTGGCCAAAGTCTGTTCCTGTTCAGGACATTTCTGGGCATCGTAAGGTTGCAAGAAGCACAAAGCACATGCAAGGGTGTTTCACTTTTGCATTCTGTTTCAGTGAGTGATTCTTGTGAGCGTATCACTGGCTCTCCTCTTTGCCATAAACATCTTAGCACTATTAAACACAGAATGAGGCCTTTCAGGCCACTGGGTCTGCACCAGCTCCTGGATGAGCTTTTCACTGAGTGCTATCCTTCTGCCTTCTCCCTCTACATTGCTCCTTTCCAAATAATAGTCTGACTCCCTTTGAATGTGCTAGCAGAAAGTGAGGACTGCAGATGCTGGAGATCAGAGTCAAACGCGTGTTGCTGAAAAAGCGCAGCAGGTCAAGCAACATCCGAGGAGGAGGAGAATCGACATTTCGGCCATCAGGCCCTGCTCCTGCTCCTTGGACACTGCCTGACCTGCTGTGCTTTTCCAGCACCACACTCTCGACTCCTTTTGAATGTGTCTGTGCCACACTCTCAACGTGCATTCCAAAACCTAACCGAGAGCTGTGGAACAAGTACTTTCTCATAATGCTTTTGCCAATTACTTCAAATCTCATTCTTTTCACTAGTGGAAATGATTCATTGGCAAGCATGGGGCTTGAACGTACAGCAGTGGGATGGAATAAGAGTCCCATGCTGTACTGATTGAGCTAGACAGACAGATATCGTTACACAATTTGACTGCCTACTTACATGGTAGTATTTACAAAGTGAATGTCAATTTGACTAGTTCTTAAACATTGTTAAGAAACAACTATCTCATAGAACTAGGCAGGCACACTATTAAACTCTGACCTGACTAAATTTACCACACTCCTTTGTAATAGGCAAAAGTGAATACTGCAGATGCTGGAAACCAGAGTCTAGATTAGAGTGGTGCTGGAAAAGCATAGCACGTCAGGCAGCATCCGAGGAGCAGGAAAATTAATGTTTCGGGCAAAAGCCCTTCATCAGGAATCCTGATGAAGAGCTTTTGCCTGAAATGTCGATTTTCCTGCTCCTCAGATGTCACCTGACCTGCTGTGCTTTTCCAGCACCACTCTAATCCGCACTCCTTTGTAATATCAAGAGCTGGCCATGCCTCCGTTATTAGATCTCTCAATCCTGAATCCGACCATAATCATTCAACCTAGGCTGACACTTCCAGTGGGGTACTGACAGAGTCTACATGTAAAAATAGAAATTGCTGGAGAAACTCAGCAGGTCTGCCAGTATCTGTGGAGAGAAAACAGAGTCAACGTTTCAGCTCCAGTGACCCTTCTTCAGAGAATACTACACCGTTAGAGGTTCAGTCTTTCAACTGAGGAATTAAGTGGAGGTTCTGTCTGTCCTTTCCAAAGGAATAATGGGAGTTTTATCATTGGTATTCTGATTAATATTTATTCCTGAAGCAGATCCGATTAGGGTGGCCATTAGAAGATTGGAAATTTGTTGAGACATCAATGATTGCCACATTTCCTAAGTTAAAGCATTCCAGTGTCTGTAAAATACTTTGGAGGATGTGAGAAGTGTATTACAAACTTGTGCTTTGACAATTAGATCTCAAATATGAAATTCTCATTAACCTATCACTTTATCGATTTCATTATATAATTACCACGTTCAGGGCATGGTTTTGAGCCTCAGATTGGTCTGATATGTTTCAGACAATCATTATCAAGAGACAGCCATCTACTACTCTATAATTGCAAACTTTTAGTTCATTTAATACTGACGTGCTGCTGAGATCTGAAGAGGAATGGTTATGATTTTCATTATAATTGGGGATGGGGACTATGGAAACAAAAGTCTCCATTTCACCTAGTACCTTATTATCAAAGCTCAACAATAAAACAGAGAGAGAAAGAAACTGATTGCATTTACATAGTGCCCTCACAACCTCAGGATGACCCAAAGTGCTTTACAGACATTGAAGGACTTTAGAAATGTGTTATAAATTCTGTGTCTTATGATTCTGCTCCACAATCACCTGATGAAGGAGCAGTGCTCCAAAAGCTAGTGCTTCCAAATAAACCTGTTGGACTATAAAATGGTGTTGTGTGATTTTTAACTTTAGAAATGTTGTTATTGTAGTTTTATTTGCAAATGTAGCAACTGTGCACAGCCAAAGTCGAGATGAGGAATTGAATTAATGGCCAGCTGTTTGAGCTTAGAGATTGGGTAGGTCACTGCTTATCTTTTAAGTGTGCCACAAAATATTTTACACTCCCCTGGAAAATCGGATGGGGTGTCACGTTAATGACAAAGGGTCTTTAATAACAGATTGTGTGAACAATATAAAAAATATTAGAGTAACTCAGTCACAGCTCTAATAATACATTACCCCTTAAGAGAGGTATTATCTGTTAATATCTCCTTGGCATTGTGAATGGCTTAATGCTATCAGGAACTCTTTCCCATGGTGGTTATGTCAAATACTAGGGGGCATAGGTTTAAGATGAGAGGGGGACAGTGTAAAGGAGATGTGTGAGGCAACATTTTTACACAGAGGGTGGTAGGTGCCTGGAATATGCTGTCAGGGGAAGGTGGTAGAAGTAGATACAATAGCAACATTTAAGGGGCATGAGATAGGTAGATGAAGGTGGGGAAGAAAGTGATAGATCAGAGAGATGGGTGGAGCAGATTGATGGGAAAAACGATAGACAGGTCAAGAGGGCAGTGCTGAGTTGGAGGCTTGGGACTGGGATAATGTGGGGGGAGGGGAAATGAGGAAAACTACATTGATCCCATGTGGTTGCAGTGTCCCAAGGGGGAAGATGAGGTGTTCTTCTTCCAGGCATCAGGTGGTAAGGGTTCGGCAATGGAGGAGGCCCAGGACTTGCATGTTCTTGCCAGAGTGGGAGGGGGAGTTGAAGTGTTCAGCCACGGGGCAGTGGGTTGGATGGTGTGGGTCTCCCAGAGATGTTCTCTGAAACAATCTGCAAGTTGGCGTCCTGTTTCCCCGATGTAGAGGAGACCACATCGCGAGCAACGGATACAGTAGACATTGGTGGAGGTACAGGTAAATTTCTGTCAGATGTGGAAGGATCCCATGGGGCCTTGGGACAGAGGTGAGGGGGGAGGTGTGGGTGCAGATTTTGTACTTCTTGTGGTGGCAGGGGAATGTGCTGGGAGTTGGGTGTGGGCTGGGGAGGGTGGAGGTGTGTATCTGACGAGGGAGTCATGGAGGGAATGGTCTCTCTGGAACGCTCGTGGGGGTGGGGATGGAAATATATCCCTGGTGGTATCAGTTTGTAGGTGATGGAGTGGTGGAGGATGATGTGATGTATATGGAGGTTAGTGGGGTGGAAGGAGAAGACCAGGGAGTTCTGTCCTTGTTGCGATTGGAGGGTTTGGGTTTGAGGGCGAAGGTGTAAGAAGTGAAGGAGATGAGTTGGAAGGCATCATTGACCATGTGAGAGGGGAAATTGCGATCTTAGAAAAAGGAAGCTATCTAGGACTGTCTGAGGTGGAATTGGTCATCTTGGGAATAGATGCGGCAGAGGTGGAAGAATTGGGAATAAGGGATGGTGTTTTTACAGGAGGCAGGTTAGGAGGAGGTGTAGTCCAGGTAGCTGTGGGAGTGGATGGGTTTGTAGTAGATGTCTGTGATTGGTCAGTCGCCGGAGGTGGTGATGGAGAGGAAGGGGACAGAGATGTCCGAGATGGTCCAGGTGAATTTGAAGTTGTGAAAGGTGTTAGTGAAGTTGATGAACTGTTCAAGCACCTTGTGGGAGCATAAGGTAGTGCCGATACAGTCATCGATGAAGCAGGGGAAAAGGTGAGGAATGGTGCCAATCTAGCTGCAGAAGGTGGACTATTCCATATACCCAACAAACAGGCAGGCATAGCTGGATGCCATGTGGGTGCTCATGGCTACCCCTTTGGTTTGGAGCAAGTGGCAGGATTGGAAGGAGAAGTTGTGAAGGGTGAGGACCAGTTCAGTCAAGCAGATGAGGGTGTCGATGGTTGGATACTGGTTGGGATGGTGGGAGAGGAAGAAATGGAGAAAGAAACCTACACACAGACTCCACCATCAGGGATATATTTCCCTCCCCACCCCTATCAGCATTCTGGAGAGACCATTCCCTCCATGACCCCCACATCAGATCTAGGCCCCCACCCTCCCCAGCCCACACCCCACTCCTGGCATCTTCCCCTGCTACTGCAAGAAGTGTAAAGCCTGCACCCACACCAACCCTCTTACCTCCATCCAAGGCCCCAAAGGATCCTTCCACATCCGACAGAAATTTACCTGCACTTCCACAAATGTCATCTACTGTATCCATTGCTCTAGATATGGTCTCCTCGACATTAGGGAGACAGGACGCCAACTTGTGGATTGCTTCAGAGAACATCTCTGGGAGACCCACATCAACCAACCCACCGCCCCGTGGCTGAACACTCCCTCTCCCCCTCCCACTCCGTCAAAGTCCTGGGCCTTCTCCATCAAACCCTTACCACCCAACGCCTGGAGGAAGAATGCCTCATCTTTCACCTTGGGACCATGCAACCCCATGGGATTAATGGGGATTTCACTAGTTTCCTCATTTCCCCTCACCCCACATTATCCCAGTCCCAAACCTCCAACTGGGCACTGCTCTCTTGATCTGTCCATCATTTTTCCCATCAATCTGCTCCACCCACCTCTCTGACCTATCCTCCCATTTATCTCTCAGCCCCCTGGCCCACAAGCCTCATTCCTGATGAAGGGCTTTTGTCTGAAACGTTGATTCTCCTGCTCCTCTCCAGCACCACACTCTCAACTCCACCATCTGCAGTCCTCACTTTCTCCTACATGAATAGGCAGGGGAATAGAGTGAGAGGGAGCATGTGCAGGGAGATTGGATTAGTTTAGAATGGCGCTAAGGTTGGCACGGACATGGTGGGCTCAAGAGACCATTCCTATGCTATACTGTTTTATGAAATCCCCTCCCCCAGTTTTGACTTGACTGATGATAGTGAGATGAGAGTGGCAGTGACCTGGCTCTGCTGTTGTCTATCCTCCCATAGAGAAACCTGTCAGGATCTTCAGTGTCATCTCCTTACACTTTTCTGGCACCCAGCATGTTTCATGACAATGTGCCAGAAACATCCACTTGGAGAGGGCCCTCTCTCTGCCCCCTCCATGTTTGTGAATTCATGGGAATATGAGATTAAAGCAAAGACTCGCATTTGCATTCAGGTGTCCAAAATGCTTCACAGCCAACAAAGCACTTTTGAAGTACAGTCACTCCCATAATTTTGGAAATGCAGCAGTCAGCTTTTACACTACCAGTTCCCACAACTATCTCCCCTGCTGTTGAGTCATGGTTGCATGTTTAAAGTCCCACTTCAGAGACTAGGCCATTTAACCCATCCTGACACTCACTGTGCTTCATTGAAGGAATGCTGCACTGTCAGAGATGCTGTCTCTGGTGGTCCCAACTGATGGAATAGATTCCGTTGATTTTCCTGGCACTGGAACTAAAATTAGTCTCTCAATCAACATCAGAAACACTGATAGCGTGGTCATGATCACTTTGCTGTCTGTGGGATCTTCCTTTGCTGCTTTTTGTACCTAATGGTAGTTGTTGCATTTCTAATAAGAGCTATACTGGATATCACAGGATAGTAAAATATGTTGCAGAAACAATGCTATTAACTTCTGTTAATCCATTTCATTTTGTGATGGAAGGTGTATTATATCTTTTACTTTGGCATTTGGATTTTAACCTGGAGGCAGATGGATGTGGGTCAGTTCTGTGAGAGTAATTCTTTTTTAAGCAACAAGTCAGAAACTCATTGAGAGCAGTGACCTCAGTGTATCAGTTCTAAGAAAGCAATGATTTCAGTTAAGCGCCTGGCAGAATTCCTGTGGTGTTAATGGACAGAATGTTTACACTGCTGAGTTTACAACAGACCAAAATGTCATTAGTTTTAACTTTTCACTTCATCTTAGAAGAATTAGGTGTTCAGTTCAGGAGAAAAAACAATTTCTTCCAGCAAGAGAATTAAGTTTCAGGTCAGGGCAATCCATTACTGAGCTGTCTTAGTCTGTGAAGTTTCCAAGCCAGGGAAGTTTGGATAGAAATTTTCGAGTTGTTAGAACTAAAAAAAAACTCCATACTGTCAGCATTGTGAAAGATTCATGCCCTAGAATTAAACATGAATCATAAAATTGTCTCCTTAGTCAAAGGGAAAGGAATTGGGAGGAATCAGAGATGTAAGATTTAAAAGTTAACTCTTGAAGAGTTTGGGATATGAGTGATACCTTGTGGAACTGAGTATCTGTAAATAGATGGTGTTGTGAAACACATTGAAACATCATTTTGGCACTTTTTGTTAAAATCTTTCATGTTTATATTTATCATTTTGCTTGACTGAAGCCTCTCTTTTGTAAAATAAACATTTGTTCTGTCGTTAAAGAACATATGCAGCCTCTAATGAATATGTTTCAATGATTATACACCACATTAACCAACTGCAAAAAGTCAAATGTACAACCAGTCTAAAACAGAAATTGCTGGAAAATCTCAGCAGGTCTTGACAGGATCTGTGGAGATAAATCAGAGTTAACGTTTCAGATCCAGTGATCCTTCCTCAGAACTGACGGTAGCTCGGAAAAGGATGGATTTTATACAGAAGTTGGAGTGGGGGAGAGGGAGAAAGAATAAATGATAGGTGGGGATAGAATCCAAAGAGAGAGA
Organism: Chiloscyllium plagiosum; assembly: GCF_004010195.1. Lineage (NCBI taxonomy): Eukaryota > Metazoa > Chordata > Chondrichthyes > Orectolobiformes > Hemiscylliidae > Chiloscyllium > Chiloscyllium plagiosum. Next base: position 2,895,748 of record NC_057735.1, read on the forward strand.
AAAAAATTCTCTCTCACCTTCCTCATTGTTCACTGAGGAGAGGAACATGATGAATGTTGAGATTAGAGATAGAAGTGTGATTAGTCTGGATTACGTTGACATAAGTAGGGAAGATGTATTGGGTAGACTAGAGGTTATTAAGGTGGACAAATCCCCAGGACCAGATGGGATCTATCCCAGGTTGCTGAGGGAGGCGAGAAAGGAAATAGCTGGGGCCCTGACAGATATCTTTGGGGCATCCTTAAACACAGGTGAGGTGCCGGAGGACTGGAGGGTTGCTCATGTTGTCCCCCTGTACAAGAAGGGTAGTGGGGATATTCTGAGTAACTACAGACGTCAGTGGTGGGAAAGTTGCTGAGAAGGTACTGAGAGATAGGATCTATTTATATTTAGAAAAGAATGGGCTTATCAGTGATAGGCAACATGGTTTTGTACGGGGGAGATCATGCCTTACCAATTTAATAGAGTTCTTTGAGGAAGTGACCAAGTTGATAGATAAAGGAAGGGCTGTAGATGTCATATACATGGACTTTAGTAAGGTGTTTGATAAGGTTCCCCATGGTAAACTAATAGAGAAAGTGCAGTCACATGGTGTGCAGGGTGTTCTAGCTAGGTGGATAAAGAACTGGTTGAGCAACAGGAGACAGAGAGTAGTAGTTGAAGGGAGTTTCTCGAAATGGAGAAAGGTGACCAGTGATGTTCCACAGGGATCAGTATTGGGGCCACTGTTGTTTGTGATATACATAAATGATCTGGAAGAGGGCACTGTTGGTATGATCAGCAAGTTTGCAGATGACATGAAGATTGGTGGAGCATAAGGGACTGTCAAAGAATACAGAGGAAAATAAATAGACTGGAGAGTTGGGTGGAAAAGTGGCAGATGGATTTCAATCCAGACAAATGTGAGATGATGCATTTAGGTAAGTCTCTAATTCTAGAGCGAATTATACAATGAATGGAAGATCCTTGGGAAAAAGTTGAGCTGGCAGATCATGTTAAAATTGTACAAGACATTGGTTCAGCTGCATTTAGAATACTGTGTACAGTTCTGGTCACCACATTACCAAAAGGATGTGGATGCTTTGGAGAGGTTGCAGAGAAGGTTTACGAGGATGTTGCCTGGTATGGAAGGTGCTAGCTATGAAGAGAGGTTGAGTAGGTTAGGTTTGTTTTCAATAGGAAAAAGGAGATGGGGGGGACCTGACTGAGGTTTATAAAATCATGAAGGATATAGACAGGGTGGATAGAGATAAGCTTTTTCCCAGGGGCAGGATTCAATAGCAGGAAGTCATGCTTTCAAGGTGAGAGATTAAAAGTTTAAGGGAGATACACACAGCAAGTACTTCACACAGATGGTAGTGGGTGCCTGGAACGTGTTGCCAGCAGAGGTGGTAGAGGCAGGCACGGTAGATTCATTTAAGATGCGTCTGGACGGATGCATGAATAGATGGGGAGCAGAGGGATAGAGATTCTTAGGAATTGGGCGACTGGTTTAGACAGTGAATTTGGATCTACTCAGGCTTGGAGGGCCGAAGGGCCTGTTCCTGGGCTGTAAATTTTCTTTGCTCTCTTTGTTCTCTTTGTTCCCTCCGAACCCGTCATCTGTATAAAAAATATATTTTTCCTAGCTACCATCTGAGGAAGGATCACTGGATCCAAACGTTAACTCTGATTTCTCTCCACAGATGCTGCCAGACCTGCTGAGATTTTTCAGCAATTCCTGTTTTTGATTCAGATTTCTAGTATCTGCAGTTCTTTCAGTAGTTGTTCATCTAGTATACAACCTGCAAAGCTGGTTTCGTTGTGGGATCAGGCTGGTCCAATATCACCATCATGACAGTGTAAATGAGAATAACAGTACCCTCCATGTAGAACTGTGGGTTTTGTGTCTAATCAGAAACTAAATGAGAAAGAGTTAAACATTGTTAAGAGCATCAGCATGACGTGCGAGCCACCAAAACCCCTTTGAAGAGCTGACCATTGACACTGCAGATTATTTGTATAAATCTCAGCCCCTCAGTTGATCCATGGAATCTGTCAGTGTTTCTCAAACAGAGTTGTAGCAAAATCCCTGTTTAATACTCAGGGTCTGACAAAGAGTGTGAGAACTAGGACATTGCAGTTGTGATAAGACTAACAGAGAGAGTCCGTGCTCTGATGAAATTTGCTAAAAAAAAAGTTCACATTCACCCAGTGCCAGAGCTTTCTTATACAGCAAGAAAGAGCAAAGGCAAAACTGAAGTAAAATAGTGAAGCTGATGACCAGAGTTGAGTGAAATAGTGAAGGTGGGGAGAGGTTATAGCAAGCTGGGTGGTTGGGCTAAGGATCACGATAGGGGCGGTTTAACTCAGTAGGCTGGACAATTGGTTTATGATACAGAATGACAGCAAAAACACAGGTTCAATTCCTAGACCAGTTGAGGTTACTAGAAGTCCCACTTTCTCAACCCTGCCTGATGTGTAGTGACCCTCAGGTTAAACAACCATCAGCCTGCTCTTTCTGTCTCTCTCTAATGGGAGTTTTTCCCTCCAGTGTCTTTATCTTATGTTGTAGTGAGAAACAGTGAGGTGGGTTGAGGGCTACATTGAAATGGATCATGGGACAGTGGGATAAATGGTTGGTGTTGAAACATCCTTCAAATGACCCAATAGTTGTTGTTAGATAACCTGTTCAGACATGTCTGGAGCCAATGGGACAAAACCCAAGCCTTCTATAAAACCATAAGAAATAGGAACAGGAGTAGGCCATTCAGCCCTTCCAGCCTGTTCCATGCATTCAATTAGTTCATGGCTGCTCCAACATTCCTCTCGTCCACTTTCCTGCCCTATCCCTATAGCCCTTCTTTCCCCGACTGATCAAGAATCTCTCGATCTCAGCCTAAAATATAGACAAGGATTCTTCTCCCAGAAGTTCCAAAGACTCATAACCCTCTGAGAGAAGAAATTCCTCCTCATCTCAATCTTAAAATGGTGCCCCTTTGTTCTGAGACTTTGCCCTCTGGTCCGAGACTCTCCCATGAGGGGAAATGTTCTCTCAGCATTGACTCTGTCAAACCCCTTTGGAATCTGACATGTTTCAGTGAGATCATCTCCCATTCTCCTCAACTCCAGTGAGTAGAGTCCCAGCATGTTTAGCCATTGCTCATAAGACAATCCTTCCACACCAGGGATCATCCCAGTGAACATTCCCTGATCTGCCTCCAATGAAATGATATCTTTCCTCAGATAAGGGGAACAAAACTGCTCACAGTGCTCCAGATGTGGTTTCCCAGCACCTTGTACGGTCTGAACAGTTAGCACTTCCCTACTTTTATACTCTGACCCACAGAAATAAGGGCCAACATTCCTTTACCCTTCCTTACTCCCTGCTGCCCCTGTGTGGCAGCTTTCTGCATTTCATGCACAAGTCCCCACAAGTCCTTTTGTGTTGCAGCTTTCTACAGTTTCTCTCTAATTAAATAATGTTCAATTCTTTTGTTCTCGCTTCCAAGATTTTGAACTGAGCAGTGGGTTGAAAGTTCCTTTCATTGAGCCAAAGATTGGAGATACAGGTTGTTCAACTATAATGCACGTTTCATCAATGCGTATTCACTGTATCATTAAATTAGATTACATTACAGTGTGGAAGCAGGCCCTTCGGCCCAACAAGTCCATACCGACTCACCGAAGCGCAACCCACCCATACCCCTACATTTACCCCTTACCTAACACTACAGGCAATTTAGCATGGCCAATTCACCTGGCCCTGCACATCTTTGGACTGTGGGAGGAAACCGGAGCACCCGGAGGAAACCCACGCAGACACGGGGAGAATGTGCAAACTCCACACAGTCAGTCGCCTGAGGCGGGAATTGAACTCAGGTCTCCGCGCTGTGAGGCAGCAGTGCTAACCACTGTGCCACTAATCGTGGCTGACAAATTGGGGATACTGTTTCTAAAGTGTGAACTTTTAAAACAGGTGTTGGCTGTAACATAATTACATCACCAACAGTTTAAGCGTGATTTTCTATTACACAGGGTTGCATAAGAACCCAACCGTGACATTAGAGATGAACTGACTGTATTGTTAAATAACCTTTCAGACACGTCTGGAGCATGTAGGACTAGAACCTTCTACCCCAAAGGTAGGGACATTAACCCTGTAGCATAAGTCCAACGGTTGTAGCCTTGACTTTAAATATTACACTAGAAATTGAAACTTTTTTATTAACAATTAATTTATTTATGCTGGGCACCCATTGATCATTATCCAGATATAGCAGGCTGATTCTCGCTAAATGTTATATTCCCTCGTGGTAGACAGACTGTGTCTCTGACTTAATCACATTGAGGGGGAGGAAACAGTTAATGTAGCATCAGTGCTCTGTGTAAACCCTTGAAGAACTCTGACCTGTGTCAGCACAGGCAGAGGATCTCTTTGTCTATAAGTTGGAGAGTATGTGACAATCCACCAGCGTAGACCTATGATCTATCAGCCCATATTAAAGAGCTACTTCAAAAGCTGTGATGTAAAGATTGATTTTAAAACCGCTCACCTCATCAGGGTGAACACTTGGAATGATTCTCCATGACCCAGTCAGGTGGCAGATGCTGCAAATAATCTCAAACACCTCTCCTTTACAGCGCACTGCCTGTTAATGAGGAGAATCATTTGGCTTTCAACTCAGATGTCAATGATATCAACACGCCTTTAATAAAAGTCTCACTCAGTCGAACTGTGTTAAACGCTGAAAATGTGAATAATTTCTTTCCCCTCCATGACCATTTTCTAATTGATTTTAGTGATGATTAGTGTCAGTTAACAAGCAGGAGAGCAGCAGATGGAGTTGTAACAATCAGTGGATTGCTGTAAAGGGACACAGTTCCCATTAATTAACTCCTGTAGAGCATCTGCAAAAAAAAAACAAGTGAGACTTTTTCATTTCAGAAAGGAAGTGCACAGTGCGGAGAGAGAGAGAGCAAAGTCACACAGATTTTCTGAAATGCAGAATGTAGCACTCCTGTAGAGCATCTGCAAAAAAAAACAAGTGAGACTTTTTCATTTCAGAAAGGAAGTGCACAGTGCGGAGAGAGAGAGCAAAGTCACACAGATTTTCTGAAATGCAGAATGTAGCAAAGCCTGCCTTTTTTTATTCCTGTTGGCCTTTGGAATTGAGAAGTCCCTGTGAAGTGGTGGCTCAGAGGGTAGCACTATCTGGCTTCTGAGTCTGATCTTCAACCCCAGTGATAAAACTCAATCTGCAAGTCCCAGTTCCCACACCGAGGGGGTGCTGCACTGTCAGAAGTGCCATCCACCAGATGAGATTTTAACCAAGGTCCTTGTGTGGGTGTGAACGATCCCTCTGTAAGGACAGCAGCATTCTCCCCAGACCTCCAGCCAATATTTATCCTGTGGCCAACACTTACTGAAAGTAAATTGTTTGCCTACTGTCACACTGCTTTCTGTGGAATCTTGCTATGTATTAATTGTCTGTCATGCTCCCTTCTTTATAACAGAAATCAGGTTTCTATTAATTGGTTGCAATGCACATTTGAAACAGGCTAGGATTGTGAAAGACCCTACAAAAATGCACGTTCTTCATAGAATCCCTACAGTGTAGAAACAGGCCATTTGGCCCAACAACTCCACACCAACTCTCCAAAGAGCATCCCATCTCAATTTGCTCCATACCTACAAACCTGCATTTCCCATGGCTAATCCACCTATACTATACATCCCTGGACTCTATGGGGCAATTTCCCATGGCCAATCTTCCTGTCCTGCACATCTTTGGACTGTGGGAGGAAACGGAGCACCCAGAGGAAACCCACACAGACACGGGGAGAATGTGCAAATTCCACACAGTTCTTAATCGAAAGCTTTGCTGATGTTGCCTGGGTTACTTGAAAATCTCTGCCATATTTAAAGACTTCATTTAGAGAGCACTTCTTATTGATCATTTCTCTTGCTTAGTACCCTGGTCAGCACAGCTCTGTCTTTTTTATTGTCAATTCTTCCCTTGCTTTTTAACTAATTCACAGGATGAGGCCGTCACTGGCTAGGCCAGCATTTATTGCCCATCCCAGAAGGCTGTTAAGAGTCAACCCCATTGCTGTGGGTCTGGAATCACACGTAGACCAGACCAGGTAAGGATGGCAGTTTCCTTCCCTAAAGGTATGAGTGAGTCAGATGGGTTGTTCCCCAACAATCAGCACTGGATTCATGGTCATCATTCAATTCTTAATTTCAGATATTTATTGAATTCAAGTTCCACCATTTGCCATTGCAGGAGTTGAACCTAGGTCCCCAGAATGCTATCTGGATCTCTGGATTAATCATCCAGCGATAATACCACTACGCTATTACCTTGTCTGGAGGGATGATGTGAGTGGAAGATGTTGGTTTTCACTCTACAGTCAATCTCTATTTGGGACCAAGGAGTGAAAGAATGTTTTAGATATCCCAATGTCACTTTGCTCATTAGGTCTTGTTCTTTTGTATGACAGAGCATGGCATAGAATCTTGTTGGCTCTTGTCAACCTCTTACCAACTCTTGTTCTCAAACTGCACTGTCAGAAATAATCATGTACTCTTCTCCTGATTTCTATTGTATGGTACTTCTTGATATTTATTTAACTCATGCACATGCCCGGAGGCTGACTCTGTAGAGTGAGTAATCCTCAGGAACTGCAGTATTTTTTGCATCTCTCCACAAGATCAGAATACAGGGTTTGGACTGAGGTCCCAGTGCTGAGGGTCAGCTGCAGAGGAACCCTGCCTTGTCCAGTTTCATTTTAGCGAGGACCACTCTCGCTGTGTTGATGGTGCTGGGGTTGGACTGGGGTGGAGAAAGTCAGACGCCAGCCATATCTGATGAAGAAGCAGTGCTCAAATAAGCTTGTGAGTTTAAATAAACTGTTTGGACTATAACCTGGTGTCATGTGACTTCTGACTTTGTCCACGCTGTGTTAGTGAGAAGCCTTACACAGGTGCATGGAGCTCATCACAATGAAGCTGTTCATGAATGCCTGTGTTTCTGATCCATTGATGGGTTTAAAAGCAAAAGCCTGAGGAAGTTTAACAAATTCAAGCTGGAATTAGCTCATCAGCTAAAATAAAGCAATTCCAATTTTAAAAAGTCCAAACCTTTCCTGGTGATTTAAACTCACCAAACGTAGGGGCACAGGATTGTCACAATGCTGAAGGTGTTCATTTGGTTCATTGTGTCCTTGCTGGCTCATTCTCAAGCTTTCTCCCCAGAACCCTACACATTGTTCCTTTACAGATCACAGTCTAACTCCTTTCCAAATGCCCCCAGCAATCACTCAGGCAGTACCTTCCAGACTTTGACCAGTTGTGCATGAAAATGTTGAACCGCATTGGGTCACACGGTGACTCAGTGGTTAGCTCTGCTGCCTCACAGCACTAGGACCCAGGTTTGACTCCAGCTTCGGGTTCCTCCCATAGTCCAAAGATGCACAGGTTCAGTGTGTTAGCCATGGGAAATGCAGGGTTACAGGGATAGGGTAGGGGATGGGTCTGGCTGGGATGCTCTTTGAAGTGCCATGGTGGATTTGATGGGCCAAATGGCCTGCTTCCTCACTGTAGGGATTCTATATGATGAATTATTCTGAATCCTTCTAAATTCTCAATCTTTCCATGATTTAGTCTCTGTTATCAGACCTTAGTCTTCTCTTCCTCAAAGAGCACAGTCCCAGCTTGTGTAATTTATGATCATAACCAAAACCTGTTTGTCCCCGGATTCATTCTCATAAATCTCTCCCTCATTCTCCCTAATGTGTCCACATCCCAAAGTGTGGCACCCTGAACTGTACACAATACTCCAGCTGTGGACACTCTACTGCCTTATACATGTTCAACAACTCCTGTGGTATAGACAGGATGGGTAGAGACAAGCTTTTTCCCAGGGTAAAGGATTCAATAACGAGACGTCACGCTTTCAAGGTGAGAGGTGAAAAGTTTAAGGGGGATACACGTAACAAGTACTTCACACAGAGGGTGGTAGGTCCCTGGAATGTGTTGCCAGCAGAGGTAGTAGGGGCAGGCACGGAAGATTAATTTATGATGTGTCCGGTCAGATGCATGATTAAGTGGGGAGCAGAGGGATACAGATGCTTAGGAATTGACCGACAGGTTTAGACAGTACATTTGGATCGGCTCAGGCTTGGAGGGTCGAAGGGCCTGTTCCTGGACTGTAAATTTTCTTTGTTCTTTCCTCCTTGCTCCTGTACTCTAAGGCCCATTAATAACACCTCGGGTACAATGTATTCTACCATTGCTCCCTTCACCTGTCCTGTTATTGTTAATAACTTCGGCGCTCTGCTCCTGTTCATCATTTAGAATTGTACCTTTGTTTTATACTGCGCCTCCATGTCCCTCTGGTGAAAGTGTATCACCTCACACTTGTCTGTGTTGAGTTTCACCTGCTGACCATCTACCCCCTGCACCAATCTGTCAACGTCTTTTTGGAATAAAAGAGATGCAAATGTAGACCATTCAGCCCATCCAACCTGTTCTGCCGTATACGAAATAATATTAAATAGATAATTGAAAATAACTTAAACACATTACATATATTTTATAGCAGAAGACTTTTAGAGAATATAGTGAAACCCCTGCAGTTTTAAAGGGAAGAATTGTTCTGGAAATAAAGATTCTCAGCAGTAAATCTCCACAGATTTGCCTGGTTTCACCCCTCCTGCCTCCTCAACTCTTTATTGTTTGAAGTCTCTTCTGGAAAAAAGAAATTCCCGTTGGTATTATTACTCAGAAACGTTCTCAGAAATAAACTCTGTCTACACCAGTGGTTGTCCTATCTGATGCTGCAGCGCCGCCTGGTGTTAGCAATGACCTCTCGGAGAAAGTGAGGACTGCAGATGTTGGAGAGTCAGAGATGAAAAGGGTGGTGCTGGAAAAGCACAGCAGGTCAGGCAGCATCCGAGAAGCAGAAGAATCAATGTTTTGGGCACAAGCCCTTCATCACATTCCTAATGAAGGGCTTAGGCCTAAAACATTGATTTCCCCTGCTCCTCGGATGCTGCCTGACCTACTGTGCTTTTCCAGCACCACCCTTTTCGACTCTGCACTGAGCTCTGTCAATGATTGGATTGACTTAATGGTAAGGTCCTAGGGAGTGTTGCTGAACAAAGAGACCTTGGAGTGCAGGTTCATAGTACAGGACATTGGTTAGGCCACTGTTGGAATATTGCGTGCAATTCTGGTCTCCTTCCTATCAGAAAGATGTTGTGAAACTTGAAAGGGTTCAGAAAAGATTTACAAGGATGTTGCCAGGGTCGGAGGATCTGAGCTACAGGGAGAGGCTGAACAGGCTGGGGCTGTTTTCTCTGGAGCGTCGGAGGCTGAGGGGTGACCTTTATAAGAGGTTTACAAAATTATGAGGGGCATTGATAGGATAAATAGAGAGTCTTTTCCCTGGGGTGGGGGAGTCCAGAACTAGAGGGTATAGGTTTATGGTGAGAGGGGAAAGATATAAAAGTGACCTAAGAGGCAACTTTTTCACATGGGTATATGAATAGGAAGGGTTTGGAGGGATATGGGCCGGATGCTGGCAGGTGGGACTAGATTGGGTTGGGATATCTGGTCAGCATGGACGGGTTG
>NC_057735.1:2905866-2943866 GCF_004010195.1 Chiloscyllium plagiosum
TTTCAGAGCTTTAAGGCCCACGCGACTAAAGGCATGCCCATGATTGGGACAGGAGGGGCGGAGGAGGGATGTTAAAATTCAGGGAAGGCCAGGAGGCCAGAATTTGACAGGCGCAGTTACCTGGGAGCAGAGCGTGTCTGGAGGAGGTGACACAGATAGGGAGGGGGTGTAGGGGACTCAAGGAGGTGACAGAGATAGGGAGGGGGTGTAGGGGACTCAAAGAGGTGACAGAGATAGGGAGGGGGTGTAGGGGACTCAAGGAGGTGAGAGAGATAGGGAGGGGGTGTAGGGGACCCGAGGAGGTGACAGAGATAGGGAGGGGGTGTATGGGCTGGAGGAGGTGACAGAGATAGGGAAGGGGTGTAGGGGTTAGTGGAGGTGACAGAAATAGGGGGGGTGTAGGGTCTGGAGGACGTTGTTCGGATTGGGAAAGAGGCAAGGCCATGGAAAGTTTTGTAAACCAGGTTTGGAATTTTAAAGTTAAAAGATTGTCAACTCAGGTGAAATTTTTATTTTGTCAGTTATCTCCTGAAACTACAAAGGAATTTGCACACTATCCAAGATTATTTTCCCACTGATTGGAGAAAGTGCTCAGTGTGAAATCAGTTTAATTCAAACTGCTGCCCTGTCCCTCATTGGACTATCCACATATTGTTTCAAAAAAACCCCTGGCCACCCTGGCTCCAATTTGTGAGGTGTGTCCAGGAGGGTTGTTTGAGACAGTATGTGCATTGTCCAATGCGGGACGGGACAGCAGTTTGAATTAAACTGATTTCACACTGAGCACTTTCTCCAATCAGTGGGAGGTTATCTCTGTAACCTCCTCCAGCCCCCTACGTCCCTCCCTATCTCTGTCGGCACTGAGGGAGTCCCAGTCAGTATGGGGAATGTTAAAACCACCCACTCTGACAACCCTGTTATTTTCACATCTTTCCAGAGTATGACTACATATCACTTTCTCTATCTTCCACCAGCAGCTGGGAGGTCTGCAGTACAATCTCTGCATTGTGATAGCACCGCTCCTATCCCTGTTCTTGACCCATAATGCCTTGCTGCAAGATCCCACCCAGGTGTCCTCCCTCAGCACAGCTGTGATATGCTCCCTCAGTAATATAACTCCCCCACCTTCCTGCTCTGTCTCACCTGAAACATCGATATCCCGGAATGTTAAGCTGCCAATCCTGTCCCTCTTTCAACCACATCCCTATGACAGCGGCAACATTATAATTACATACATTAACCTAGGCTCTAAGTTCATCCATCTTACCTGTTATACGTCTTGCATTGAAGCAAGGTCAGAAATCGTCAGCTGAAGGGGCAGCGCTCCAAAAGCTTGTGATTTCAAAGAGACCTGCTGGACCATAACCAGGTGTCATCTGACTGCTAACCTTGTCCACCTCAGTCCAACACCAGCACCTCCACATCATGTAGTGAAGCCAATATAGTCCAAGCCTCCAGTTCCTTTGAGCTCAGAACCTCTCCCTGACTGCTCTTCCTCTTATCTATAAATGCCTTAGTCTCAAGCTCTTCCCCAGTTTCTATGCTTACTGACCTGTTGCTCCCACCACACCAGTTTAAACCTTCCCAAGTGACACGGTCAAGCCTCCCTGCTGGGCTAATGGTGCCCCTCCTGTTTAGGTAGAACCCATCCTTCTTGTATAGGTCCCTGGAAGACATCCCAATGATGCACAAATCTGAAGTGCACCACACCCCACACCCCCGCAACCCCTCACACCAGCTCTTTAACCAAGTGGACTCTGTCTCTGTTCCTAACCTCAGTAGCACATGGCACGGGGACTAACCCTAAGAGTATTATCCTGGAGATCCTGCTTTTTAGTTCACTACCTAATTCCCTGAATTGTCATTGCAGGACCCTGTCACTCTTCCTACCTGTGTGGACAATGACTCCTGTCTGTTTACCCTCCTGGTTCAGGATGCCCTGCACCTGCTCAGAGACATCCATGACTCTGGTACCAGGGAGACAACATAGTCCCTGGACCCTGGAGTCTCTCCCGGGACCACAGAAACCAATCTGTGCCCCTGCCTATCGAATCTTCCACTTCCCCTGCCTGTCGAATCTCCCATTTCCCCTGCCTGTCGAATCACCCATTTCCCCTGCCTGTCGAATCACCCATTATTATTGCTGTACTGTGCTTTGTCCCTCGCCTCTGTACAGCAGGGGCAGCCGTGGAGCCACTGCTCTGACCTTCCACACTATTTATGTGCTCCTAGTGTCTCCAATTGCTGTTCAAGCCGACGTCTAAGGGACAGGATGTACATGTATTTGGAAAGGCAAGGGCTGATTAGAGATAGTCAACATGGTTTTGTGTGTGGGAAATCATGTCTCACAAACTTGAATGAGTTTTTATGAAGAAGTAACAAAGAGGATTGATGAGGGCAGAGCAGTAGATGTGATCTATATGGACTTCAGTAAGGCATTCGACAAGGTTCCCCATGGGAGACTGATTAGCAAGGTTAGACCTCATGGAATACAGGGAGAACTAGCCACTTGGATACAGAACTGGCTCAAAGGTAGAAGACAGAGGGTGGTGGTGGAGGGTTGTTTTTCAGACTGGAGGCCTGTGACCAGTGGAGTGCCACAAGGATTGGTGCTGGGTCCACTAATTTTTGTCATTTATATAAATGATTTGGATGTGAGCATAAGAGGTACAGTTAGTAAGTTTGCAGATGACACCAAAATTAGAGGTGTAGTGAACAGCAAAGAGGGTTACCTCAGATTACAACGGGATCTTGATCAGATGGGCCAATGGGCCGAGGAGTGGCAGATGGAGTTTAATTTAACTAAATGCGAGCTGCTGCATTTTGGGAAAGCAAATATTATCAGGACTTATACACTTAATGGTAAGGTCCTAGGGAGTGTTGTTGAACAAAGAGACCTTGGAGTGCAGGTTCATAGCTCCTTGAAAGTGGAGTCGCAGGTAGATAGGATAGTGAAGAAGGCGTTTGGTATGCTTTCCTTTATTGGTCAGAGTAGTGAGTACAGGAGTTGGGCGAACATGTTATCAGAAGGATGTTGTGAAACTTGAAAGGGTTCAGAAAAGATTTACAAGGATGTTGCCAGGACTGGAGGATTTGAGCTATAGGGAGAGTCTGAACAGGCTGCGGCTGTTTTCCCTGGAGCGTCTGAGGCTGAGGGGTGACCTTATAGAGGTTTATAAAATCATGAGGAGCATGGATAGGATAAATAGACAAAGTCTTTTCCCTGGGGTGTGAGAGACCAGAACTAGAGGGCATAGGTTTAGGGCGAGAGGGGAAAGATATAAAAGAGACCTAAGGGGCAATTTTTTCACACAGAGGATGGTACGTGTATGGAATGAGCTGCCAGAGGAAGTGGTGGAGGCTGGTACAATTGCAACATTTAAAAGGCATCTGCAGGGGGATATGAATAGGAAGTATTTAGAGGGATATGGGCCAAGTCCTGGCAAGTGGAAGTAGATTAGGTTGGGATATCTGGTCGGCATGGACAAGTTGAACCAAAGGGTCTGGTTCCGTGATGTACATCTCTGTGACTCTAAGCTGATCCTTTTGATGGTGAACACCTGACGTTGGCTGCAGATGGAATGCACAGCGATGCTCTCAGTGTACATGATTGACCACATCTCACAGGCGGATCACAAAACCACACCGACTGACATGACTAACCCCCTATTGGCTGATAGATTACTAGTTAAATTTTAATTAGCTACCTAAAAATTAGTTATTACTTTTTAACAAATAGCGCCCCCCACAACTTACTCACTAACTGACCTCCCTGTACTATCCAGAAGATGAACTAACTGTATTAACCCTTTAGAAAGACTGAGGCACACTTACCCTGTAATGCTGTGAGATCTGGTATTGGGAAATGAGCCCGGCCAGGTGATTAAGTTTCAGTGGGAGAGCATTTTGGGAATAGTGATCATAGTTCTGTACGTTTTCAGATGCTTACAGATCAGGACAAGAGTGGACCTCAGGTGAAGGTGTTAAATTGGGGGAAGGTCAACTGTAACTGAAAGGACTGGAGAATGTGAATTGGGTGACGCTGTTTAAGGGTAAATTCAGATCTGACATGTGGAAGTCTTTTGAAGAGCAGTTGATTAGAGTGCAGGACAGGCATGTTCCTGTAAAAATGAAGGACAGGAATGGCAGGATTCATGAACGTTGGATGACATGGGAAGTTATCAGCTCAGTCAAAAAAAGTAAACATACCTCAGGTCCAGGCAACTAAAAACAGACAAAGTCCTTGAAGAATATAAAGAAAGTAGGAAGGAGCACAAACAAGGCAGTTAAAAGGAGTTATGAAACGTCCTTGGCCAGCAAAGTTAAGGAGAATCCCAAAACATTTTACATATAGATTAGGAGCAAGAGGTTAACTAGGGAGTGAGGTTATGTGTGGAGCCAGGGGAAATGGATACCATCTTTAATGAGTACTTTATATAAGTATTCATGAAAGCAAGGGATGTTGAGGTTCGGGAAAGCTGTGTGAACTTTCTCGCACAGGTCAACATAACGAAGGAGGAAGTGTTGGGTTTCTTGAAATGCATTAATGTAGACAAGTCCCCAGAGCCAGACGGGATCTATCCCAGAATACTGTGGGAGGCAAGGGAGGAAATATCTGGGGCCTTAACAGATATCTTTGCATCCTCTTTGGCCTCAGGTGAGATTCAACAGGATTGGAGGATGGCCATTGTTGTTCCTTTGTTTAAGGAGGGAAACAGAGATAATCCAGGTAACTACAGGCCTGTGAGCCTGACCTAAGTGATGGGGAAGCTGTTTAGAAGATCATGAGAGACAGGATTTACTCACAAATGGAAGTGAATGGACTTGTTAGTGATAGGCTGCATGGGTTTGTGTGGGGAAGGTCATGTCTCACCAACTTGATTGAGTTTATTGAGGAGGTGACAAGAAAGATTGATGAGGGAAGGGCAGTGGAAGTTGAAGACATTGTAATAAGGTATTTGACAGGGTAATTCATAACAAGCTGGTACAGAAGGTAGAGTCCCATGGGATCTGGGTGAGCTGGCTAGACGGATACAAAACTGGCTGGTCATAGAAGACAGAGAGTAACTGTGGAAGAGTGCATTTTGGGATAGAGATCAGTAACTAGTGGTGCTCCACAGGGATCAGTACTGGAATCTTTGTTGTTTATAGTATATTTATAAATGGCCTGCAGGAAAATATAGGTGGTCTGATGAATAAGTTTGTAGATAGTACCAAAATTGATAATGAGGAGCATCATCAAAGGATACAACAGGTTATAGTTTGCAGATTTGGACAGAGAAATGACAGACGGAGTTTAATCTGGACAAATCTGAGGTGATGCATTTTGGAAGATTAAATTCAGGTGTGAATTACACAATAAATGGCAGGACCCTTAGCAGCACTGACATACAGAGGGGATCTGGGTGCACTAGTCCACAGGGTCTCTGAAACTAGCAGCACAGGTGGATAAGGTGGTCAAGAAGGCATACTGCACACTTGCCTTCATCAGCTGGGGCATCGAATATACAAGTACGCAAGTTATGTTACAGCTGTACAAAACTTTAGTTGGGCCGCATTTGGAATAGTGTGCGCAGTTCTGGTCACCACAATACCAGAAGGATGTGGATGCTTTGGAGAGGGTACCAAGAAATTTTACGAGAATTCTGCCTGGTCTGGAGCGTTCTAGGTATGAGGAGAGGTTGGATAAACTCAGAATGTTTTGAATTAGAGTCCCTACTGTGTGGAAACAGGCCTTTCGACCCAACAAGTCCACACTGACTCTCCGAAGAGTACCCCATCCAAACCCATTCCCTCACATTTACCCATGACTCATGCACCTAACTTATACATCCCTGAACACTATGGGCAATTTAGCATGGCCAATTCACCTAACCTGCATAACTTTGTATTGTCGGAGAATACCCACATAGACAGGAGCAGAATGTGCAAACTCCACACAGACAGTCACCCGAGGCTGGAATTGAACCTGGGACCCTGGTGCTGAGGCAGTAGTGCCAAACACTGAGCCACTCTACCACCCTGGAAAGATAGAGGCTGAGGGATGACCTGATAGATATGTTCAAAATTATGAGACACATAGATAAGGTGGATAATCAGAGGCTTTTTCCCAGGGTGGAAAGGTCAACTACAAGACGGGACAGGTTCAAGGTGAGGAGGAAAGGTTTAGGGGAGAAGTGTGGGGAAATTGTATCACACAGAGTGGTGGATGCCTGGAATGCATTGCCAGTGGAATTGGTGGAAGCAGGCAATTTAACAATGTTTAAGGCGTACTTGATTGACACATGAACAAGAGGTGAAGAAGATGGATAGAGAAAGCGTATGGGCAATAAGTAGCGGGTCTAAATAAGGATTAGCAATCTGTGAAGGCTCAGTGGGCCGAAGGGCCTGTTCCTGTGCTGTATCGTGTTGAATTGCATTTTGAGAGGTACATATTAATGGGGTCACTGGAATAATTCCTGCCTCTCCTTCCATGAACCAGAATCAATAACCTGCCGCTTTATTTATTTACTGTATCGGTTACAAAGAGGATTAATGAGGACAGAGCAGTAGATGTGATCTATATGGACTTCAGTAAGGCGTTCAACAAGGTTCCCCATGGGAGACTGGTTAACAAGGTTAGATCTCACAGAATACAGGGAGAACTAACCATTTGGATACAGAACTGGCTCAAAGGTAGAAGACAGAGGGTGGTGGTGGAGGGTTGTTTTTCAGACTAGAAGCCTGTGACCAGTGGAGTTCCACAAGGATCGGTGCTGGGCCCTCTACTTTTCATAATTTATATAAATGATTTGGATGTGAGCATAAGAGGTACAATTAGTAAGTTTGCAGATGACACCAAAATTGGAGGTGTAGTGGACAGTGAAGAGGGTTACCTCAGATTACAACGGGTTTTTGATCAGATGGGCCAATGGGCTGAGAAGTGGCAGATGGAGATTAATTTAGATAAATGCGAGGTGCTGCATTTTTGGAAAGCAAATCTTAGCAGGACTTATACACTTAATGGTAAGGTCCTAGGAATTAGTTTAGATTAGTTACAGTGCGGAAATAGGCCCTTCGGCTCAACAAGTCCACACCGACCCTCCAAAGAGCAACCCACCCAGACCCATTCCCCTACATTTACCCCTTTACCTAACACTACGGGCAATCTAGCATGGCCAATTCACCTAACCTGCACATTTTTGGACTGTGGGAGGGAACCGGAGCACCCGGAGGAAACCACGCAGACACTGGGAGAATGTGCAAACTCCACACAGACAGTTGCCCGAGGCGTGAATGAACCCGAGTCTCTGGCGCTGTGATGCAGCAATGCTAACCACTGAGCCACCATGCCGCCCTAGGGAGTGTTGCTGAACAAAGAGACCTTGGATTGTAGGTTCTAAGCTCCTTGAAAGTGGAGTCGCAGGTAGCTAGGATAGTGAAGAAGGCGTTTGGTATGCTTTTCTTTATTGGTCAGAGTATTGAGTACAGGAGTTGGGAGGTCATGTTGCGGCTGTACAGGACATTGGTTAGGCCACTGTTGGAATATTGAATGCATTTCTGGTCTCCTTCCTATCAGAAAGATGTTGTGAAACTTGAAAGGGTTCAGAAAAGATTTACAAGGATGTTGCCAGGGTTGGAGGGTTTGAGCTATAGGGAGAGGCTGAACAGGCTGGGGCTGTTTTCCCTGGAGCGTTGGAGGCTGAGGGGTGACCTTAAAGAGGTTTACAAAATTATTAGGGGCATGGATAGAATAAATGGACAAAGTCTTTTCCCTGGGGTGGGGGAGTCCAGAACTATAGTGTATAGGTTTAGGGTGAGAGGGGAAAGATATAAGAGAGACCTCAGGGGCAACTTTTTCACACAGAGGGTGGTGCCTGTATGGAATGAGCTGCCAGAGGATGTGGTGGAAGCTGGTGCAACATTTAAGAGGCATCTGGATGGGTATATGAATAGGAAGGGGTTCGAGGGATATGGGCCATGGTCAGGTGGGACTAGATTGGATTGGGATATCTGGTCGGCATAGACGGGTTGGACAGAAGGGTCTGTTTCCATGCTGTACATCTCCATGACACAATGACTATGTTGAAGCCTTTCAAAGTTTCAAACAGGCTGGTCAGTTCACAGGGGTCAATTCACTCCGTTGGCAAGGCTGTGGTACAGGATAATACAAATGCTGTGGGGTTCAACCCTGTACTACCTGAACTGATTTAATTTGGGGGTTTGCCTGCCAGCCTTGCCCCCTGGTCATGTTATAAAGAGATGGTGGTGTGTATGATGATATCAGCAGTCATTTAAATTCAAACCTCAAGCTCAGGTTTAAAGGCCTGAGAAAGGAGCAGATCAGAAACAAACAGAAGCAGAAATTGCTGGAGAAACTCAGCAGGTGATGACCGAAACCGAGTCAACGTTTCGAATCCAGTGACTCTTCCTCAGAAAGAGGAACCTGTATGGGAGAAATGTAATTACTTAAAGGCATAGACTGTAGTATAGTGAGACACAAACCCGGAGGGAAGGGACAAGGGGGAGATGAGGAGGAATTTCTTCAGCCAGAGGGTGGTGAATCTATGGAACGCATTGCCACAGAGAGCTGTGGAGGCCAAGTCATTGGGTGTATTTAAGTCAGAGATAGATAGGATCAAAATTAGTAAGGGGATTATGGGACACAGGGAGAAGGCAGGAGGATGGGGTTGAGAAACATATCAGCCAAGATCGAATGGTGGAGCACACTCAATGGGCCAAATGGTCTAAATATGTTCCTATACTTTATGGGCTTATAGTGTGATGGAAGGAATCACACATTAGTCATTTATATTTAGGGGAAGGTTCCTAATATAGAACAGGCCACAGATACCCTGAGGAATATTCAAAGTGTGGCCAATTCTGGTGAGCACTGAGTAGCAAACCTTGAACACTGAGGATGCTGTGTAAGACCAGAGATTAGCTTACCATCAATCACCTGGACCCGAGTGAATGGAGCATCAGTTCATGCAGAAAAATGGCCAGTCGTTATTATTGAGAAAGGCTGGAGCCTGTGCTGCCCTTGAGCAACTTTTGTGTGTACTGTCTCACTGTTAGCCATCTGGATTTACCAATCCCTATCCAGGGGGGTGAGGAGGAGGTAGTTCAATATTGAATGAGACAGGAATTGTTGTCAGGTTGTTCCTGTCTTTACTCACGAAGGATGTCATTGTAATTGGAGTCACATTTCGAAGTCACCTTCTGTCTGAGTAATTACTTCAACCCATTTTACACAATATTTTTGAAATCTAGGCTAGAAAAGGAATTCTAATTATCAAAATTCATTATACTGCTGGACAGATGGCATGTTCTTCTTCTGATGGTATATTATTCAAGTTCGTTATCCCTAATTCTGACTAGTTAAGGTCATATTAAGTTGAATTAATCAAGCAAGTCAAAAGCTTTACGGCTTGATTTCCGGGGGATTATGAAGACATACAGACAGAACTCTCACTCGTGTAGTCATCTGAGATTGTGGTCAGAGCAGCCCATGGCAGCTTGTACAGACAGCCACCCACATCCTGTCTGTCAGCCTCAGTTAATGGATCCCTGGTTAAGGCAATAACACTGGAGAAATGCGACACCATTGTCATAGTTCTCCACCATTGCAATTCCAGCAAAGTCCCATGGAAGCCGTGAGCAGGAGAAGGCCATTCAACCCCTCAAGCTTGTTCTTCCATTCAATGAGGTCATGACTGATCTTTATTTGCTTTGGTCATGTAACACATAAACACGGTTACCCAACAAAACATCTACTCATCCCGGTTTTAAAATTTTCAATTGACCTCTCCAATCTCACGACATCTCTGTGGGAGAGAGTTCCAGAATTCCCTGCTCTTTGTGTGGGGAAGTCCTTCCTGATATACGCCCAGGATGGGAATTGGAGGCTTGTGTTTCCTTGGGCTCCAGAAGAAACAGTTTCTCTCGATCTACCCTGATGGATCCTTTAAACATCTTAAACACCCCAACAAGGGAATGGAAGCCTAATCGATGGAAGATGGATACATCTCACAAGCAGCAAAGTTCGGCCCTTCCACCAAGATCTACGAAGTCAGCAACAGGTGGAAGTTGCTGAGCCAGGAGCACCTCCAGAGAGAGGCCACCAAAAAGCAAGAACAGACCAAGGAAGCAAAGAACACCCCAAAGCCTGAAGTTGGGTGACAACAGATAAAACCGGATTATATTGCTGAAGTACAAGAGATCCCTTCAGTCAGAGAGCAGGCTGCTATGGCAGGAGGACAGCAATTGCTGAAGAGAGAACGAACAAAGAGTGGAGCAGGAACTGAGGCAGTGTGTCCAGTAAAGAAGAAGTCACAATCAGGAACAGAAGAGCCAAAAAATCCCCAAAACATCAAACCGTTCGATTACAGCAAGTCCAATTTTGTTTCTTTCCATTCCAGTATTATTCTGGTGAATCACACTCCACTCACCCCAAAGTCACTGTAACCTTCTTGGGGGTCGAGACCCAAACACAGTGTTTCTCATGGAGCCTAACCAGGATTTAGAACATAAAACATAGAGCAGTACAGCACAATACAGGCCCTTCGGCCCACAATGTTGTGCCAAGCATTTATCTTAATCTAAGATCAGCTTGACCTACACACCCCTCAATTTACTGCCATCCGTGTGCCTATCCAAGAGTTGCTTAAATGTCCCTAATGTCTCTGACTCTACTCCCACCGCTGGCAGTGCATTCCTCCCACCCACCACTCTCTGTGTAAAGAACCTCCCTCTGACATCTCCCCTAAACCTTCCTCCGATCACCTTAAAATTATGACCCCTCGTGACAGCCATTTCTGCCCTGGGGAAAAATATATTTATGTTACAGTAACCTAACAACCTTTCAACTTTACATTCCAATCCTATTGAGATTAAAAAAATACATGTATTTGATTAAGCTTTTGAGATTTGTTTTGCACTTTATCAGGAGTGAAGGAGATTACGGAGAAGGATTTTCCATCAATTTCCATCGGTGAGATTGAATGAGAGATCACCTGAGAGAACAGGTGCATAGTTGACTTCAGAACAAGGTGGAAAAGCACTTTGCTATGGCCCTCAGTCAGGGACAGGTGCTGTTAAGGAAGTGGAGGTAGATGGTCTTTGTGTTGTGCATTTCTTTGTGAGAGAGAGTTAGAGCAGGTTGTCATTACTGCACACGCAGGAGATTCTGATGGAGATAACAGGCAACGGGCAGAACGTAGATGAGGAAGACAAGGCCCCAGAAGGAAAGACAGAGAGGTTACAGAGGTAGAAACATTCATCATTATGAGTGTGTCAAGTTGTAACATTGATTGGGTATGATTCAGTGTTGTGGTTTTGTGCAAACATTTAGGAGCTTTGAGAAAGATGGACATTGATTCAAGAGATGTCAACATACTGTTCCTGTGCTTACTGTTATATATCTTCTACATTCAATAGAATATATTCTATTATCTATATTCTATATATGCTATATTCTATGTTCTATACTCTATATTCTATTATCTATGTTCAAGGCCTTTGGGGAGTAATGGGAAGTTGGTGAGGGGTGTTAGTTTGTACTTGGAATTGGACATTTCCTCAGGTCCAAGTTGGTTTTCCCAAAATGATAATGTGGGGCCAATATTCCAACACCCTCCTTTCAACTTGTTTAAAAGCTGGATTGGGTCTTAACCAATAGCATTGACGGAAGGCGAGCAGCAGAACGAGGAACTTTCCTGCTGGAATGTCATGTGACCTGTTTGTGTCAATGCACAACCTTGAAGCACAGCAGCAGCTAATGTTAGAATCGCAAAGAGGTTACTGTGACCCTGTAAATATCAGTACATTGTGTCCTTTTTTTTAGAAAAGCATTGACCTCACTCAATGTCTGAAATGATTGGATGAAATGCTGCGTTGGGGTTTAATGGCACTCTGAGAGATGTGGAGTAATGATGAGGAAAGAAGTTAGAATGAGACTGCTCAGTGAGAATCTGCAGACCACCAGCCAGGTTACTGAAGCTGAGTTGTGTTTGAAAGGCTCTTTAATAATGAGAAGGGCCCTTACCAACTTGATCTCTGAGCTGATAATGAGATCAGCTGGTGAAAAGAGCTCTTATGGCTTTCATAGTCACTGCTTGAGTGTAAGTGCCAATTAGAGAAAAGCACTTCAGCTTAGCATCAATCGAAATCAATTTCCTCCATCACTGGGGGGGGGGTGGTACGGAGACTCCAAACTGGAACTGTCTTATATTTACACATTACATCCACTCACATGACATTCTATGTCTCCACCTTTAAGGGTAGGATTAACCTGACCATTTTAAATGGGCTCTTCTTTCTTCTCTCTTTCACGCCTTAAGGTATATAAGATTTACAAAGCACATTCCTGTGTCTGTTTCCATAGCAATGATATTCTTGGGACAGGTGACTAGCCTGTTGTTAGAGGCTGTCCCTTGAGATGTATCACTGCATCAACTGTGGCTAAACAGACGTCATTTCCCTCTCTTACAGCCTGCCATTGACGTTTCAGAAGGGCTTGCCAGGTTGATCATCAACCTGCTTGAAAGCATTATGAATGCGACTTCTGTGACCATCAAGGCCTGAGGTAAGACTTGAGTGCAGACCTCCTGGCTCAGAGGCAGTGTAATGATCCGAGCTGACGATATGATTGGATAATTTGGATCCCAGGCTGAAATCTGGCTTAAGAGAATGCTGGAGAAACTCAGCGAGTTCAATTCTGGTCTCCCTGCTATAGGAAGGATGTTGGGGAACTTGAAAGGGTTCAGAAAAGATTTATAAGGATGTTGCCAGGGTTGGAGGATTTGAGCTACGGGGAGACGTTGAATAGACTGAGGCTATTTCCCCTGCAGCATTGGAGGCTGAGGGGTGACCTTATAGCAGTTTATAAAATCATGAGGGGCATGGATAGGGGAAATAGACAAGGTCATTTCCCTGGGGTGGGAGAGTCCAGAACTAGAGGGGCATAGGTTTAGGGTGAGAGGGGAAAGATATAAACGAGACCTATGGGGCAACTTTTCACACAGAGGGTGGTGCGTGTATGGAATGAGCTGCCAGAAGAAGTGGTACAATGACAACATTTAAAAGGCATCTGGATGGTTATATGAATAGGAAAGGTTTGGAGGGATATGGGCCAAATACTGGCAAATGGGACTAGATTAATTCAGGATATCTAGTTGTCTTGGACAAGTTGGACCGAATGATCTATTTCCGTGCTGTACATCTCTTTGACTCTATGACTAAGTCTGTCAGCGACTGTGGAGAGAGAGGTCCGGCTTTCAATCATTTTTTGATTAGTTTTGGTTTTAATGAGTTGGATTTTCACTGCAACACAGACAATGTTGAAAATTTAACAATGAAACTAAAGTTGACTGAGCAAATGAAATGGAGATGAAATAAAGCAGACAAAACGATTGACATGTGTATACACCTTAAAGATTTTGAAGTACATAATAGAAATATAGTCCCATTAACCCCAAAAGCACTCCTTCACAATACCTGAAGGCACACTCTGTACAGTAGTCACACCAGAGAAGCTGAATCTTTTTTCCAAATTCCTCAATAGCTATGGCTTCAACTCCGTGTCTGAGTCATCAGACAGCAATTCCCTGAAACTTCCATGCTCCCGAGATTAAATGTTCTCAAATTTAGGTAACCTCTTTGGGTTTTATTCAAGCATTCCTGGTCCGGGACAATCACTAGCTCTTACTTTTGCTTCTTTTATCCATTTGTGGGATGTGGGTGTCGCTGGCTGGGCCCAGCATTTATTACCTGTCCCTAGTTGCCCCCTGAGAAGGTGGGGGTGAGCTGCCTTCTTGAATCGCTGCAGTCCATGTGCTGTAGATAGACCCACAATGCCCTGAGGGAGGGAATTCCAAGATTGTGACTGAGCAACAGTGAAGGAACAGCAATATAATTCCAAGTCGGGATGGTGAGGGCTTAGAATGGAATTTGAAGGTGATGGTGTTCCCGTGTATCGGCTGCCCTTGTCCTTCTAGGTGGAAGTGGTCGTGGGTTGGAAGATTCTGTCTGAGGATCTTTGGTGAATTTCTGCAGCACATCCTGTAGATAGTACACACTGCTGCTGCTGAGCATCAGTGGTGGAGGGAGTGATGCTTGTGAATGTGGTGCCAATCAAGTGGGTTGCTTTGTCCTGGATGGTGTCAAGCTTCTTGAGTGTTGTTGGAGCTACCCCCATCCAGGCAAGGGGGGGAGTATTCCATCCTACTCCTGACTTGTGCCTTGTCAATGATGGACAGGCTTTGGGGATTTAGGAGTTGAGTTGCTCACAGCAGTATTCCTAGTCTCTGACCTGCTGTTGTAGCCACAATGTTTATGTGGTGAGTTCAGTTGAGTTTCTGGTCAATGATAATTGGAAGCATGTTGATAGTGGGGGATTCAGTAATGGTAACACCGTTGAATGCCAAGGGGTGATGGTTAGATTATCTTTTATTGGTGATGGTCATAGCTTGGCATTTGTGTGGTGTGAATGTTACTTGTCGCTTGTCAGCCCAAGCCTGGATATTGTTCAGATCTTGTTGCATTTGAACATGGACTGTTCCAGTATCTGAGTCGTGAATGGAGCTGAACATTGTGCAATCATCAGTGAACATCCCCACTTCTGACGATATGGTCGAGGGAAGGTCATTGATGAAGCAGCTGAAGATGCCTGGGCCAAAGACATTACCCTGAGATGTTCTAGAGCTGAGATGACTGACCTCCAACAACTACAGCCACCTTCCTATGTGCCAGGTATGACTCCAAACAGCGGCGAAGTTACCCCCGATACCCACTGATTCCAGTTTAGCCAGGGCACCTTGATGTCACACTCGGTCGAATGCAGCCTTGATGTTAAGGGCTGTCCCTCTCCCCTCCCCTCTGGAATTCAGCTCTTTAGTCCATGTTTGAACCAAGGCTGTAATGAGGTCAGGAGCTGAGTGACCCTGGAAGAACCCAAACTGGGCGTCGCTGAGCAGGTTATTGCTGAGCAGTTGCTGCTTGATAACACCATTAATGACACCTTCCATCACTTTACTGATGATCGTGAGTAGACTGATGGGGCGGTAATTGGCTGGATTGGATGTGTCCTGTTTTTTATGTACAGGATTACTCTGATAAAACCTGGGGTTTTATTATATTCTCCCCTCCTCAGGAGCACCACTTGGTACATCCATCTTCATTTAAAACCTTCTGCAGAACAGCCCCATACTGAAAACCTAAAGAAACACATACTTCTCCAAGTTATGGCCATTTCCCTTTCACTTAAAGAATTCCAGAGTTTTCTAACAGAAACCTTGATGTACAATGTTTACCTTGCTCAGCTGCAAACCCTCCTCATGTTGACAATCTCCATTAGTTCTGAAAGCTCTTCCTGTTTTTAAAAGGAATCACCATGGAGTCAGAAATACCAACAGGTTAGTTACTAAACATTGCGGTCACACAGAAAACCCATATGTCACTAATTCAAAATTCAAAACAATCTAAACTTAAAATAAAGCATGATAAAAAATAGATACATCTGAAAATGTACATCACACTATTACTGTATCCTTAAACTGGTTAATGTTTCTTTTACAAACATGGGAATATCAGGAGAGTTCAATCTAATTTTGCCCAGTAGCAAAGCTGCTAGATCCTGCTATGCTGTCCTCACAACAAAATATATATTCCTCTATGATAAAAAGGTTGCATTCAGTATAAAAGTGACATTTCATCAATAGCAATGATGTAGAACTAACTGTTTCAGGCATTAAAGTATCTGCATGGCTGGACAAATCAACACGTCGGTGTCAGCTGTGGCTCTCTGTTGTATCCCTGTCATTGAGCTGGAAGTGGGCTGAAATCCCATTTGTAGGATTTCAGGGTGACACTAGACTAGCACTGATGGAGTGCTGTGCTGTCCATCCTAGATGAGATGTTGAACTGAGATTCTGTCACCTCAGGGAAATGCAAAAGACCCCACTGCAGTAATCAGAAAAGATTAGGAGACTTCTCCCTGGTGTCTTGACCAATATTTATCCCTTAATTGACAATTCTAAACATCTCAATATTATCTTGTTGTTAAACTTGTCTTTTGTTGTCTGCTGCTTAAAGGAAAGACTGAATATTTGGAATTACAGATTAATGATTCCCCCTGCCTGGGAGGATGGAAAAGATTCCAAAGTCTAACTTTGAGGAAGAGCAGGGGACTTTCTCCATTATTCTCATCAATGCTACAATCTCTAAACCAATGCTACAAAAACAATTGATTATGTGAATGTTACCATATTTATCACATTGTTGACTGTAGGAATTTGTTGTTCAGATATTGACTGCAATTTAACAGTTTTAAAAAAAACATACTTGGCTGCAGAGAACATTGAGATGTTTATGGAAAGTGCTACATAAATTCAACCTTTCCTTTTTCACTTCTTAAAATTCATTCACAGGATTGTGGGTGTCATTGGCTAGCCCAGCACTTACTGTCCATCTCTAGTTGCCCAGAGAGCAACCAGATCACTGTCAATCTGGACTCACATGTAGACCAGACTGGGTAAAGACAGCAGATTTCCTTCCCCAGGTCCTTAATGAAGCAGATGGATTTTCCTACAAATAATCAATAATCAATAACCGTTTCATGGTCATTGCTGGACTCTTATTTCCAGATCTTTATTGAAGTCAAATTCCACCATCTGCCATGACAGGTTTGAAGAGACATCCCCAGAATTTAGCGTGGGTTTCTTGATTAGATTCCTTACAGTGTGGAAACAGGCCCTTTGGCCCAACCAGTCCACACTGACCCTCTGAAGAGTAAGCCACCCAGATCCATTTCACTCTGACTAATGCACCTAACACTATGGCCAATTCACCTGACCTGCACATCTTTGGACTGTGGGAGAAAACCGGAGCACCCGGAGGAAACCCACGCAGACACGTGGAGAATGTATAAACTCCACACAGACAGTCATCCGAGGCTGGAATCGAACCTGGGACCCTGGTGATGTGAGGCAGCAGTGCTAACCACTGAGCCACCATGCCAGTCAAGTGACGTTATAGCTATGCCTCTGCCTCTTCCCTTGCAGTGGATACAAACACATCAGTGGAACCAAATCTACATTACTGCATCAATCAGGTGACATATTCCACCTTCTCTCTAATCATGGCTATGACATTACTCAATCCAATTAGAATCATTTAACATCCTATCCAATTTATTCAACGCTTCCTGCTTTATTCTCCATCACTTGTAAGGAAGAGTAAGAGATTTTGAATCCAGGTCCTGAGAACATTACCTGTGTCACTGGATTAACAGTCTCGCAATAATACCACGAGACCATCGCCTCCCCACAGTAAAGGTGTCTTACTACAAATGTATAGAGTCTTATTTAGGCCATAACTTTAATCTCCTTACCTAAGGAAAGATGTACTTGAATGTAACAAAGGTCCCCCAAAACTATCTCCTGGTACAGAGAAATTGTTCTGAGGAAAGATTAAATTGATTTGGCCTGTATTCTCTGGTGTTTAGAAGAATGAGAGGTGGTCTCACTCAAATATAGAAGATTCTGACAATACCTAACAGGGTTGACACAGGAAGGATGGTTCCCTTGGAAGGGAGTAAATGGGAGGGGGGGAGGGGGTGCTCTCTGAGAATAAAATACAAGCCATTTGGAACTGTGATGAGGAGGAATGTCATCACTCAGAAGGTGGTGAATATCAGGTTGTAAATTTGCTTGCTGAGCTGGTAGACTTGTTCTGAGATGTTCCATCATCATGCTAGGTAACATTCTCAGTGAGCTTCCGGTGAAGTGTTGGTGTGCTGTCCTGCTTGCTATTTATCTGTCTTGGTGTGTTGTGGTGGGTGATATCATTTCCAGTTCTGTTTCTGAGAGGTTGGTAAATGGGGTCCATTTGATGCCCATGTATCCTGGTGGCTAGTTTCTTGCCCGTCAGTCCAATGTAATATTTGTTGCAGTCATTGCAGGGTATTTTTTATATGACATTTGTCCTGCTGGTTGTTGGTACGTGGTCCTTTAAATTCATCAGGAGCTGTTTCAGGGTGGTGGTAGGTTGGTGGGCTCCCAAGATGCCTAGGGGCCAGAGTAGTTTTATCGTCATCTCCGAGGTGTCTTTGATGTATGACAGGGTGGCGAGAGTCCCTGGGTGCGTTGTGTCTTCCTGTTTCGGTCGGTTGTGTAGGAATGGGCGGACTGTGCTTATCGGGCATCCGTTGTTCCTGAATACATTGTACAGGTTGAATATGTTGAACGGTCCATCCCAGAGGATGTGGGAGATCAGTCATTATATATAGTTAAGATGGAGATGATAGATTTCTGCAAATTGAAAGCATCAAGTGATCTAGGGAGCGTGCAGGGAAATACTATTGAAGTAAGAGATTTAGCTAAAAGTGGGGCTGCTCTACTTCCTGCTGCTTATGTTTTTGTGGTTGCATTATTCTGTAATTTATTGTCAATTATTTGTCTGCATTGTCCCAAAGTGTAGGGAGGGCAAATGGGGAAGGCAAGTGAATGTTGGCCTTTATTTCAAAGGGAATGGGGCAAAAGGAGAGAAGCTTTGCTAAAATTATACAAAATACTAGTCAGGTCGCAGCTGGAATGTATGGACAGCTTTGGGTCCCTTACCCAAGAAAGGATATATTGGCATTGGAGGCAGTCCAGAGAACATCACTAGGCCGAGACCAGGTACAGAAGGATTGTCTTATAAGGAGTGGTTGTGTAAATTGGGTCTGTACTGGTTAGAATATAAAAGAAAGAGAGGCAACGTTTTTGAAATGTAAGTGATTTTTAGAGGGAATACCAGGATAGATTGAAGATGTTACTTCTCCTTATGAGAGTCTAGCACCAGAATCTCAGAATAAAGGGTCTCACATTGTAGAGGGAGGTAGAGGGAGGTAGAGGGAGGTAGAGGGAGATAGAGGGAGGAGTTTATTTTCTCTCAGAGAGTGGTGAATCTGTGGAATTCTTTCCCAGAGAGGGCTGTCAAGGCTGGGTCATTAAATATATTCAAGGCTGAGATATTCAAATTTTTAATCAGTAAGGTCAAAGGTGACAGAGAAAAGGCAGGAAATGGAGTTGAGGATTATCAGACCAACTATGATCACATTGAATGGCAGGCAGACTCGATGGGCTGAACGGCCTTCTTCTACTTCTATGTACAATTGCCTTAAGATCATCCTTCCTCATTGGGCTCAGAGCAAGTGGATCAAGAAAGTTCTCTCACACACATGTCAGGATTTCTTCCTCTTCCTTGCCTTTTAGACTGAGGGTTCTTCTCATCTACGCGAGGATTATAGGAGGCCCCTAGCACTGAAGCTATCTTTACTTTCTTGTCTTGTCAACTCTTTGCAACTTGCCTTACAGACTTGCTCCTCTGTCACCTTCCCATGATTTATCAACCAATGGCATGAACCCAGAAAAGTCACTGTTCCCCTTGTGCTCCAGAATTGTAACCAATTTGATGCTGTCTTTGAATCATTAAAGCACGCGATTCCTTACCAGGGCTAAAAAGTACCTTAGCTCACCCCTGCTTCCCCTTCCTGGTACCCTTTCGCTATTGTTCCTGAATGCATTTTAGCCGAGCCTAGACTGGAAGGTTTGAGTTATAAGGAGGGGTTGGATAGGCTGGGACTCTTTTCCCTGGAGAGGTCTAGAAAATAATGAGAGGCATTGAGAAGGTAGATAGCCGACAGGTACTCCCCAGGGCAGGGGAGTCTAAAACTAGACAGCTAACGTTTAAGGTGAGAGGGGAGAGATACAAAAGGGTCAAGAGGAGCAGTTTTTTTCACAGAGGGTGGTGAGTGGATGGAACAGACTGCCAGAGGTAATGATGGAGGTGAGTAAATTTCATCATTTCAGAGATATTGAGACAGGGACATGGATGGGATGGATAGGGAGGAATATGGAGCAAACACAGGCAAATGGGGCTAGTTTAAATTGTGGAAGCTGGGCAGCAAGTTTCCATACTGTACCCTCCATGACGATACGATGAAGCTCCCAACCTGGCCTTTGTTTTATTATCAGGATACTATCATTTCCTGTGTCAGCAGGTACTACCTAATTTGTCTCACTCTGTATATTTTATCTGCTTTGCATTTGTTCCCTGTCTTCCTTCTGGACTAGTCTCTATTCCATATTATCTTTCTCTCTCAATCCACCAGGAACTCTGTGTCTTGTCTCTGATACTCCATTCTGTTCCCTAGCGCCTTCTCCCTTAAACCAAAAGGACTATCTCCAGGTAAATATCTGTTACACCGAACACAGTAAAGCAAAAACAAAAGCAGAAATCATTGGAAAAGCTCAGCGGGTCTGGCAGCATCTACAGAGAGAAATCAGAGTTAACATTTCCGGTTGAGTGACCCTTCCTCAGAACAGTAAAGCAATCCAATTTCCAGCAACAGGGTGTTTACTTTGAAATCAAACTCTTTAGTTATCAACAGGTGGAAATAAAGTTTACTTTCTGTAGTTGTAAGAGTCATTAACACAAACGAGTGATGTGTCTGTAGGTATGTGATGAGCAGGAAAATTGACATTTCGAGCAAAAGCCCTTCATCAGGAATGAGAGCCTCATTCCTGATGATGGGCTTTTACCCGAAACGTCGATTTTCCTGCTGCTCGGATGCTGCCTGACCTGCTGTGCTTTTCCAGCACCACTCTAACCTAGACTCTGGTTTCCAGCATCTACAGTCCTCACTTTCACCTGGATATTTGATTAGCTTAATTTCAGGCATTGAGTTTGCAGAATGATTGCTTTAAAGGAAGCTTTCATTTTTGTCAATTGTTTATAGATTGCGAAACATAAACCTTTGAATAAATCCATGCAGAATAGGATGCTGTTCTGCTGTTGTTGATTTTTGCCACGTCAATACCTGGTCAGAAACTCATCGAACCTGTCAGTCCAAGCAAGAATCCATGCTAAAGGAATAAAAAGATGCCTCTGTTTCACATCTGAACAAGCAGCAAGGAACTTGCCAATCTGACTACAATAACAGAGGACTGTCACTCTATCCATCAGCAACATATTCACCAGAATCCTTCTAAACTGCTCAGTGCTGCATCTCAATCAGAATCTGCTGTCAAGAGTCAGTACAGTTTCAGCAAAGCTCGAGGAGCCCCTGATGTGGTGTATGCAGTTAGACAGCTCCAGGTGGAATGCCGTGCTCAGAACATGGACCCTCTACACTATGTTTATTGACCTGACTAAGGCCTATTGAGAACCTTTGCCAGGTGATGGAGCAATGGTTTGTTAATGCCATGACTGCATGACCGCACAGGTCCAGGATAATGGTAAGTCTAATGTTTTCCCGGTTACTAAAGAGGTTGAGTTCAGCTATGGATCAACACTTCACAGAAAGTAAGAGCAGGAGTAGGCCATTCGGCCCTTCAAGCCAGTTCCTCCATCATTAGTTATGCCCATGGCTGACCATCCAGTTCAACAACCAGTTCCTACTTGCCTCCCATATCCCTTTGGCTGCAAGTGCTATATATAGATTCCCTACAGTACAGAAAGAGGCCATTCAGCTCACTGAGCCTGTACCAACTCTCTCTGAAGAGCATCCCACCCACACCCACCTTCTCCCCATAATTACAATGGCTAATCCACCCTAACCTGTACATCTTTGGACTGTGGGAAGAAACCAAAGGAAACCCACAGAGACACAGGGAGGATGTGCAAACTCCATGCAGACAGTCGCCCAAGGGTGGAATCAAACCTGGGTCCCCAGCATTCTGAGGGAGCAGTGCCAACCACTGAGTCATCGTCCAAATATCTGCCTTTTTGAAAGAATGCCATGTGTTGGCCTTGACTGCTTTCTGTAGTCACAAATTCCACAGGCTCACCACCCTCTGATAAAGATATTTTTCCTCATCTCTGTCCTGATCGGTTTACCCAGTAACATTAGACTGTGAACCCTGGTTCTGGAAAATGATCTCTTCCCAAAATGTACTTTAATTCAACTTAGAATTTCCTTCCAAGTTCCTTTGAAATTTGTTTTCTTTTGGTAACAGTGTCCTTTTAAGAGGCTGTCAAATGGTTAATTTGTTCATTAATTTTAATGTTTTTCATAGATTGTAAACTGGGACTGCTGAGGGTAATAGTCAGGAAGCAGTGATCTGTAAGATTGCATCTTGTGAATTGAGTAACTATTTGATAAAGGAAATCTCTGTGCCTTGTTTGACACTTTGGTATTGGACTTGGATCCAGTTGGGAAAATATCTCCCCACTGAGAGTGTCTGTATACTTCCAGCTGTGCACGATCACTCAGCCCTATACCCAGTCTGTTTATCTCTGACTGAAGCTTTCGGCCGTGCTGTTGCTAACTCCAGAGTCTAACAAATGTAATTCTGCATGTGACTTCAATAAAGCTCATCCAAAATTCTGGTGTCTGTCTCCAGTTTGCGTATATTGCCCCATGTTTAAAGCTCACATTCTTAATTTCACACAACATCAGGTTATTGTCCAACAGGTTTATTTGGAAGCACTAGCTTTTAGAGCACTGCTCCTTCATCAGGTGGTTGTGGAGGTTAATATCATAGGACACAGAATTTATAGCAAACGTTTACAGTGTGATGTAACTGAAATTATATATTGAAAAAGACCTGACAAACAATCCAGGTCTTTTTCAATATATCTCTCTACCCCTTTACCTCTCTTGCTTCCTTTAAGACGGTAGTGATTAGAACCAGGTGACATCATTGACTACGAGGTTCGTGATTGGGTTTGTTAACTTGGGCCAATCAGGAAAGCTCAGGCTGACCAAAATGATCACGCAGCTTTGCCCTTTGATGTGATGGGCACTGCTTGTCACTGGCCACACTGGTGTTTCCTTTCTTCCTGGTGGTGGTAACTGAATAAAGATTTATACACCTTGTGTCTTTCACTGTGTCTCACACCTACACACACACAATATGGGGGCTGGGGAAAATATAAGCACTGCCGCAGTTAGGCGGTAGTGTGCGGGTAAAAGAAAAAGAAGGGAAAAAAAGAGAAAAATCTTTAAGTAAAATAACCAGGAGATACCCGGTGCAGAGGAGGGAGGATAGGTCACAGCACTGTCTCATGGGTCTGCTCCTGGACCTGGCCAAACTGGCCATAAACAGGTCCAGGTAGCGGGCCATGGAGGGGGTCGTTAGGGCCGACTGCCTGCCCCTCTTCCGCGGTTACGTTAGGGCCTGGGTGTCCTTGGAGAAGCAGCACGCGGTGTCGACCAACACCCTGGAGTTGTTCAGGGAGAGGTGGGCGCTGCAGGGAGTGGAGTGCATCATTTCCCCCTCCAACTCTATTTTGATTTAATCCCTGCCCTCCCCTTCACTGTTTTGATCACACAACATTGCCCTTTGATGTCATTGGCCGCTCGGGTGTTTCCTTTTGGTGGTGGAATATAAATAAAGATTTACACACTTGTTGTTCTTCCAAGAAAAAAAAGAGAGAAAATGAAACAGGTGACTAGAATCTTCTCAGTAGATTCTAGTGCCTCTGAGCTGGTTGGCTACAGTCAGTGTACTGCAGGGAAGGAAATCACTCAGTGTTGGATTGTGCCATCTACACAAACTCTCTTAAAAAAAAACAGGAGATTAGAACCTCCTCAGTTCAGGGACTGACTGGGCCAATGGGCTGAGAAGTGGCAGATTGAGTTTAATTCAGATAAATGTGACGTGCTGCATTTTGGGAAAGCAAATCTTAGCAGGACTTATACACTTAATGGTAAGGTCCTAGGGAGTGTTGCTGAAAAAAAGAGACCTTGGAGTGCAGGTTCATAGCTCCTTGAAAGTGGAGTCACAGTTAGATAGGATAGTGAAGAAGGCGTTTGGTATGCCTTCCTTTATTGGTCAGAGTATTGAGTACAGGAGTTGGGAGTCATGTTGTGGCTGTACATGACATTGGTTAGGCCACTGTTGGAATATTGCGTGCAATTCTGGTCTCCTTCCTATCAGAAAGATGTTGTGAAACTTGACTCTATGACTCTGAGCGGCTGGTCACAGCCAGTGTACTGTGCACAAGTAAATAAAGAGTGACTTGGTGATGGGATACCGGCCTCTCTGCAGTTATTTTAAGACCTTCCGTAAAACCTCACTCTTTTGGTCACCTGTCCTAATATTTCCTTTTGTGTTCCAGTTTCAAACATTGCTTTATTATTCCCCTTACAAGTGACTTGATATGTTTTATTGTTTTAAAGGTGCTGTAAAATCCTTGTTACAACAGGATATCAGTGAGGTCATGCATTTTATCTGCACATTCACCAATTACTGAACCCTCAAAATTAGCTGAAATGCCAACACTAGAGGTAGGATTAATCTGATTGGTATTTATTTCCAATGAGTTTGTTAATGTGTTGACAGTGTGAATCAGTGACCAACAACTCACTATCCCTCAGGAACGGCAGAGAAAGGGAATTATAGAAGCAGGTTGTGTGATTAAGCAGAGTCCTAGTCACATTCCAGCAACTATTATCAGTAAAGTGACATTCCAAGTTACTCCTGGTTTGACAGCTGATCCCTCCATTAATCATTGAGCATTACTGGGAAGGAGGAGAGATGAGGAAATTAGTGCAGGCCATTTGCTGTCTTCTTAACCCATTAAACTTCCAAATGACGCCCCCTCCACAACCCCCCTCCCCTCTAAAACGTCTCCAGGTGACTGGGATGAACATTTCTTTAGAAGGATCACAGGTATAATTTTGTTCCTGTTCAAGGTTGAGAGGACAATGCAGAGGAGGTTCTGCATCTACCCACAGCCCATGGACTGTAGTGGTTCAGGAAGGCAGCTCACCCCCACCTTCTCAAGGGGCAACTAGGGACGGACAATAAATGCTGGGCCCAGCCAGTGACACCCATGTCCCAGGAATGAACAAAAAACTTATGTGCTCTCTTGAATAAGGTTAAAAATCAGACAACACCAGGTTACAGTCCAACAGGTTTAATTGGAAGCACTGACTTTTGGGGGTGATGAAGGAGCGTCGCTCCGAAAGCTAGTGCTTCCAATTAAACCTGTTGGACTGTAACCTGGTGTTGTGTGATTTTTAACTTTGTCCACCCCAGTCCAACACCGGCATCTCCAACTCTTGAATACGGAGTGTGAAGGCTTCATGTGAGCGCACCATGGACGTTAGAATAATGCAGTTCGCAATGTGCTCTCCTCTACATTGATGAGACAAAATGCAGACTGGGAGACCGCCTGGCGAAACACCTGTGCTGTGTCATAAAAAGGGCCCTGAGCTGCCAGTCACCTGTCACCTCAACACCCCACCCTGTTCCTTGGCCAACATTGCTGCCTCACATTTGCTTCCGTCCGCTAGTGAAGCTCAGTCCAAGCTGGAGGAACACCACCTCATTTTCCCCGTGGGAATCCTGCAGCCTCTGTGACCCAACATCAAGTTCAATAACTTAGAGCCTGATTCCATGTTTTTCACCCACCTCAACACCCGCTCCAGTAACGACATGGGTTGCTTTTAGCACAGTCACTTATTCCCACCTCTCCTAGGTCCATTATCACATTACACGGGCCTGAATTCAGCGCAGCTTGTCCATTTTCTCACTCTCATGTATTATTATCCATTCAGCTTTTCCTCTGTCCTAGCCTGCTATCCATTATCTTTGTTTACTTATCCCTTCCATATCTCTCTCTCTCACCTCTCCCTTTCACACCTCCCCCACCTCACTCCCCCCGTCCCCCACTTCAGTTTAATGGATGTTACTGTGTTGAAACAGCTAATCAGTGGTACTTAGCAGATATATTACCTTGTTAAATATTTCAATAAGTTATGGTCACAATAATTTTTTTTAATATTCTTATTTTGTCTGTATTTTAACTATAGGGTAAGAATAAACTGTGTTTTGCTTCAAGCCTGATAGTCTGACCAATGGAATTACAAACACACTGCCTTACAGTTACCTGTAAAATAGGACAGAGTTGGGGCTTCTAAGCTATTTTCTGAATAGATTTTGAAGGAGGTTTGGTCTGGTTCATAACACAATGAACAAGTGACCTATGACTATCACATTTCGAAATCAGCTCCAGGTACCTTAAGGGCTACCATGACACCTCGTACCTTGAGAATTCTCATCTTCCTGCTTTGTTTCAAACATCAACTATATTACAAGGATTGTTCATGGGAGATAAGGGACACCATCTGCAAATATAGTTCTCATTCACAGGCCCCTGGGGCCAAGAGTAGGTCCATAGCAGCCCCTTTTTCCACCAGGACCACCTTAGAGTGGATAATAGGCTTCCTGAAGATCAGCTTCTGATACTTGGATCAGTCTAGGGAGGATTGTTGTGGGACAATTCAGACAGTGTGAACCCTTATCATCCAAGCATATCATTCAAAGTTTGGGAGAAGATTTGTAGCTCGGGTGCTCGTTGTTGTGGTTCTGTCCTCAGCGCTGAGGATGTCACCTAGACAGGGGACAAAACATCTGCAACACAGATTCCCAGCTCGGAGAACAGAACCACAACAACAAGCATATCATGCTCTGCAGAGCAAGAAAAGAGGGACGTGATGATGTCTGAGGCATGGGGAGAGCAGGGGCAGTCTACTGAGGAGGATAGTGAGGATAATGAGGATAGCAATCAGGAGGAACATCAGCTTCAGCGTGAGAGAGCCCTGCAGTGTCAGACTCAACAAGCCAGACAGGATTGAACAGACACCCAGTTCCGGTGAGTGAGAGCTGGCCGCAGTAACCACACACTGACAGCCAAGTCATCGTTGCCCCAAAGGGGAGCAGTCCCTGTCCATTCCCAGGGGCAAATGCAGCTTCTGTTTGTTCATTTATTCTTCAAAGTGACTGAATAACAGTGAACAGTTTGAAGCATTTCCTGTCTGTGATAGTGCCACATGGAACAGAGAGAAGGTTTTGAACTGCACTGGGCACTGGGGAGAGAGGGTTGTTAGATTGGATGAGGCTAAGGGCAGGTTATCTGTGGAGTTTTTTCTGATAATACAATAGATATAAGACCATGCAAAGAAATCTCAGCTTTGTGACCCATATTGCGTGTAGTTTGGAATACTGCATCCAATTGGAATACTGCGTCCAATTCCGGTCTCCCTGCCATTGGAAGGATGTTGTGAAACTTGAACAGGTGCAGAAAAGATTTACAAGGATGTTGGAGGGTTTGCGTTTGGGTCTCCGCATCTGAGGAAGGATGTTCTGGAGATGGAGGGAGTGCAGCGAAGGTCTGCCAGACTGATCCCTGGGTTGGCAGGACTGACGTATGAAGAGAGATAGGACTTTCTCCACCGAGGTTTAGATGAATGAGGTGGTGGGAGATCTCATAGAAACTTAGAAACTTTAAACAGGCATAGACAGGGTAAACGCAGGAAGGATGGTCCCAATGACCAGGGAGTCCAGAATCAGGGATCACAGTCTAAGGATACAGGGACGGCCGTTCAGGACTGAGATGAGAAGAATTGTCTTCATCCGGAGTGTGGGGATCCAGTAGAATTCTCTGCCAAAGAGAAAGCAGTTAGGGCCAAAGGTTTGCAGAAAGTGTTTGATATAATTCTTAGGGCTAAAGGGATCAAAGGGTATGGGGAGAAAGTGGGAAGAGTTGGATGATCAGCCATGATCATATTGAATGGTGGAGCAGGCTCGAGGGGCTGAATGGCCTACTCTGCCTTCATTTTCTGTCTTCCTGTGTGTCTATAAGCATTGGTTTGTGGTTGCTCTCCCACAGTCAAGAGCAACTCTGACTTCCAGCGCTCGAGCAATTTTTTTTAAAGATAGCGTTGAAGCTAGGAACTCTGGGAAATCCTGGCAGTGATGGCTTGTGCTGATAGCAAGCAGGAGAACACAGGAGTGGGTGGTCACAGGAACACGGGGCACTGATAATGAGCTGAGTTCAAGAAGATAGCACAAGAAAACCCATGTGGGCTCACGTGGAGAGTAACCCTCAGAATGGACAAAATCACTAACTCTGCATAAAATTCATCCAGTGTCTACAGCTCCTCTGTATCTCTAGTCACCCTAAAACACAGTAACAATCACTCCGAAAGGAACAATATTCATCTTTGAACTGGGCAAGGATTGGACAGGAGCATTTCCTAACCTATTTAAACCAGAGTGGCAAGATTAGTTATAAAAATCTCGGAGACTCCCATCCAATCCTAATCAGAATGAACAACCTCAGTTTATCCACATGAAATTTCAATCTAGCTGATTAGTCTGAAAGCTTCTTGTGAGTTTTAATATAAAGCTTATTAGGAACTGCAAATCTGTCTATGAAAAGTGCTCTTCATCAAAACTGCTCGCTACATTAAACAAATCTAATTAGAGCAAGCCGCTTCAAGCAGTAAAACCCTTGAGTTGTTACTGAGAATGTGAATCATAACCAGCGATGAATTGATGGATTTTAATTAGTGGAAAGTTCCAGGTCTACATCAGCAACTCATGCAGCCGCTGAGCCTGTTCGTACTCAGTCTCTGTGCTCAGTTCTGACACCAAATCGTCAATAATTTCTGCTGGAACACGGTGTTTCAATGATAAGCTCAGAATTAACTCGCTGGCTGTGGCTCAGTGGGTAGCGCTCTTCGTTCAAGGCAGAAAGTTGTGAGCTCATGCCCCACTCCAGAAGGTGAGGATATAACCTCAGCTGGAACTCATGCACTCAAAGAGAACCATGGGTACAGGTACATAGTTCCTGGAGTCCCAGGTAGACAGGGAGGTGAAGAAAGCTTGTTGTGCCTTTCTTGGTCAGCGCATTGAGTACAGGAATTGTGAGATCATGGTTTGCTGTACAGGACATTGCTGAGGCCACTATTGGAATCCTGCATCCAATTGTGGTCTCCATGCTATAGGAAGGATGCAGTAAAATTTGAAAAGATGCAAAAAAGATTTAGAAGGATATTAGAGGGTTTGAGCGAAAGAGAGAGGCTGAATAGGCTGGGGCTGTTTTCCCTGGAGTGTTGAGGCTGGGGGGTAACCTTATAGACATTTATATAAGCATGAGGGGCATGGATAAGGTAAATAGACAAGGTCTTTTCCCTGGGGAGAGGGAGTCAAGAACTAGAGGGCATAGATTTAGGGTGAGAGGGGAAAGATTTAAAAGGGATCTGAGGGGCAACTTTTTCACGTACAGGTGGTGCGTGTATGGAATGAGCTGCCAGAGGAAGTGATGGATGTTGGGAGAATAATAACATTTAAAAAGCATCTGGTTGGGTGTATGAATTGGAAGGGTTTAAAGGGGTATGAGACAAGTGCTGGCAAATGGGACTAGATTAATTTAGATTATCTGGTCAGCATGGACAAGTTGGACCAACGAGTCTATTTCCATGCGGTACATCTCGCTGACTCTAGATGTACAGAACAGAAAAATACTCTTTAGCCCAACCTGTCTATACCAGTCAAAAACAACCCTCTAACTATTTGAATCCCATTTTCTAACAGTTGGCCTTGTATGCCCTAGCATCACAAGTGCCGATGTAAATATTTCTTTGTGTGTAAATCTGAAGTTGTACCGCAGGAGTGCTGCACTGCCATGTGAGGCACCCAAACCAGCTTCCGTCTGCCTTTTCAGCTGGACTAAATAATTTATGGCAATAGTTTGTCTGAACGTCCTGATCAATGCTTAGCTTTTCACATAAATAGATTGGCTGCTCGTTATCATATTGCTTTTTGTGGGAGCTTGCTGGGCACAAATTGGACACTGAATTTCCCCTCACTATAACAATGACTACTCTTCATTGGCTGTAAAATGCATTGGGATGTCCTGAGTGGAAGGTGCTTCAGAAATGCCGGTCTTTATACTGAAACATGGATTTCAGAGCAGATGATGGGGTGTTTAGTGATGGGTTCCTCATCTCCAAGCTATGAGTGGCACGGTAGCTCAGTGGTTAGCACTGCTGCCTCACAGCACCAGGGACCCAAGTTCGATTCCAGCCTCAGATGACTGTCTGTGTGGAGTTTGCACATTCTCCCCGTGTCTGCGTGGGTCTCCTCCGGGTGCCCCGGTTTTCTCCCACAGTCCAAAGATGTGTAGGTTAGGTGAATTGTCCATGTTAAATTGCCCAGAGTATTAGGTGCATTAGTCAGAGGGAAATGGGTCTGGATGGGTTACTCTTCGGAGGGTCAGTGTGGACTGATTGGGCCAAAGGGCCTGTTTCCACACTGTAGTTAATCTATTCTAAAACTCCTCACCACTGTCTACAAAGCTAACATTGACAGGTTGCTGACCCATGGTCTGCATCTGTGTAGCCCACAATAACGTTAAGAGGCTTGGTCCTATTTGGGACAAAGGACCTCCCTTGAATTATGGACAGTCTCTGCAATCCAATATCTCGAAGCACAATTATTCACACCCGGAGCAGCACTATCCATACAAGGAGCACCAATATCCACACCCAGATCACATATTCACAGTCAGAACATCAATATTCACACCCAGACAACCAAGACGTCGATGTATATGGGATGGTGTACACCAACTCAAACATGTGAACTGCTCCAAGCTCCATCACCAAACAGGGCCAGAGCCGCAAGTTCACAGGCACACCATAACCTGCCTGTCACGCATTACTCTAAAACCATCACCTGCCTATCACACATTACCCTAACACCATCACCTGCCTGTCACGCATTACCCTAACACCATAACCGGCCTGTCACACATTACCCTAACATCATGATGTTAGGGTAACATGTGACAAGCAGGTGATGGTTTTAGAGTAATGTGTGACAGGCAGGTTATGGTGTTAGGGTAATGTGTGATAGGCAGGTGATGGTTTTAGAGTAATGTGTGACAGGCAGGTTATGGTGTTAGGGTAATGTGTGATAGGCAGGTGATGGTGTTAGAGTAATGTGTGATAGGCAGGTTATGGTGTTAGGGTAATGTGTGACAGGCAGGTTATGGTGTTAGGGTAATGTGTGATAGTCAGGTAATGGTTTTAGAGTAATGTGTGACAGGCCGGTTATGGTGTTAGGGTAATGTGTGATAGGCAGGTTATGGTGTTAGGGTAATGTGAGTGTACAAAGGGCCATTTAAAGCTGAATTCAAATGTATGAGTTGGTAAGTTTATAAGTTTCAGTGAATATGAAAGAGGGAATGTTATTGTTCATTCACAAGATGTGAATGCCACTGACTAGGGTCAGCATTGTTGCTCATCCCTAATTGGCCTTGGGCTGGGTAGCTTGCTGGGATATTTCAGAGGACAGTTAAGAGTCAATGACATACTGTGGGTCTCGAGTCACAGTTAAGGATGGCCGATTTCCTTCCCTGAAGGACGTTAGTGAACCAGATTGACTTTTCCTACAATTAGCAACAGTTTCATGGTCATCATTAGACTCGTAATTCCAGATTTGTTTAAAAAAAATCAAATCCCACCCTCAAACATGAGGGGATTTGAGTCCAGGCCTGGGGAACATTCCCTGGCTCCTGGATGAGCAGCCCATGGATAACACCACCTTCCCCTAAAGCAATGGTATATCTGTGTGGCCTTGACACAATGTCATGATGAAAATGTCTAAGACTTCCTCAAACTGCACATTACTGTGTAGGTTCACAGTGTCAAATGAGTACGAGGACAAGGTACTGGTATCATCAATATGTCAGCCTTGAATTGCCTTCACAAAGGTGAGGGCTCCTTTACCATGCGTTTGGAAAGCTCGTTTAGAGTTAGCTACAGAAAGATGCTCAACAATTTGGCGAAGTCCTGTTTAAGGTGTGTCTTCAGATCCCTTCTCAAGTTTTGTTTCTGGTTGTGTCTCACACCCTCTTTCAAGGCATTGTGGGTCTATCTACAGCACATGGACTGCAGTGGTTCAGGAAGGCAGCTCACCCCCACCTTCTCAAGGGGCAACTAGGGACGGACAATAAATGTTAGACCAGACAGTGACATCCACTGCCCATGAGTGAATAAAAACTGTTTAAACTGTCCTTTTTTCTGTTCACTCTTATTATTTCTCAAGAACAACTAGGGACGGGCAATAAGTGCTGGCCCAGCCCATGTCTACATGAGGTCATGCCCACGTTCTCTCTGTGGGTCATCCTGACAGAATATTACTGTCTGCTTACAGGGTTTGTCTTCTAGTATGTTCTAACTCCACCTATTCTGTGCTATTTATACTCATTGAAGTGCAGCTTAGTGACATCATCATCTGGTTTCTCCAGGGTCC
Source organism: Chiloscyllium plagiosum (assembly GCF_004010195.1). Lineage (NCBI taxonomy): Eukaryota > Metazoa > Chordata > Chondrichthyes > Orectolobiformes > Hemiscylliidae > Chiloscyllium > Chiloscyllium plagiosum. The sequence goes on from NC_057735.1 coordinate 2,937,942, forward strand.
CAATGCCCTTACATAGCACTTTCTGTGGGGGGGGAAGCCCTGAACAAGGGGGTGCAATCCTAAAACTAGAATCTGGCAGTTCTGGAGTAAAATCATGGCAGCATCCCTTCCTGCACAGGGCTACAGTGGGAACTGGGAACTCTCTGACCCAAAGCATTGTGAATGCTGAGGGAAAACTGCAATGGGTCATGCTCTGTAAGTTGAAGGTATCAAGGGACTTGCAACAAAAATATGAAAAAGGAGCGTGGGTGCAGCCTGGCCATGATCTCATACAATGGAGGATCGATCACCTTTTTATAATGGAGCGTGGGTGCAGCCTGGCCATGATCTCATACAATGGAGGATCAATGACCTTTTTATAATGGAGCGTGGGTGCAGCCTGGCCATGATCTCATACAATGGAGGATCGATGACCTTTTTATAAAGGAGCGTGGGTGCAGCCTGGCCATGATCTCATACAATGGAGGATCGATGACCTTTTTATAATGGAGCGTGGCTGCAGCCTGGCCATGATCTCATACAATGGAGGATCGATGACCTTTTTATAATGGAGTGTGGCTGCAGCCTGGCCATGATCTCATACAATGGAGGATCGATGACCTTTTTATAATGGAGCGTGGCTGCAGCCTGGCCATGATCTCATACAATGGAGGATCGATCACCTTTTTATCACACCATTGCTTTGTTTGACAATGACATGCAAACTTGTGAAATGTTCCTTTGTTTTGGCTGGGGGAGTCAGTTAGCTCAGTTGGCTGGATGGCCTGTTTGCGATGCTAACAGTGTGGGTTCAGTTTCTGCACTGGCTGAGGTTACCATGAAGGACTCTCCTTCTCAATCTCTCCCCTCGCCTGAGGCATGGTGACCCTCAGGTTAAACTCACCACCCAGTCATCTCTCTCTCTGTTTCCTTCCGTCTCTCTTTCTCTCTCTGTTTCTCTCTGTCTCTCTCTCTCGCTCTCTCTCTTTCCTTGTTTCCCTCCGTTTCCCTCTCTCTCTCTCTCTCTCTCTCTGTGTAATGAGGGAGTACCCTAGGGTTCAGTGGGAACATAGTGACCTTACCTTCAGTTCATAGTGAGTGAGATGCATGGTAGAGTAGATGGTGTCTCTAACTCACCTCCTAGTGAGTCTCTGATTCCAGTCTACTCTTCCACTCTGATTTCCTGGAGAAATCTTCACTAGTTAGAGTGGCACGGTGGCTCAGTGGTTAGCATTGCCGCCTCACAGCACCAGGGTCCCAGGTTCGATTCTAGCCTTGGACATCTGTCTGTGTGGAGTTTGCATATTCTCCCCGTGTCTGTGTGGGCTTCCTCCCACAGTCCAAAGATGTGCAGGTTAGGTGAATTGCCCGTGCTGAAATTGCCCATAGTGTCAGGGGTGAATACAGGATAGGGGAATGGGTCTGGGTGGGTTACTCTTCAGAGGGTCGGTGTGGACTTGTTGTGCCAAAAGGCCTGTTTCCACACTGTAGGGATTCGAATCTAATCTAATCTAATATCTAGTATAAAAGAAACAGAAGATGCTGCAAATGTGCAGAATCTGTGAGTTAATGTTTCAGGTCAATGCCTGTGTGTCAGAAGTGAAGGAATCTGAGAGAGATATTGGGCTTTAAGCACAGAGACAGGAAAGAGAGGATAATAAAAAGATGAAGTGAAGGTCAGTGAAAGGATGAAAGGCAGGAGAGATTCAATCACAAGAAAAGGATGATGCTGCAAGGACAAAGGAAATACCTTTGAGGATGTGAAGAAGCAGAAGATGTTTCTGGGAGACAGGGGAAGAGCAGGGGCATTCCTGCCCCCTCCTTGGCTGAACAGTCATAGACTCACAGAGATGTACAGCACGGAAACAGACCCTTCGCTCCAACTCATCCATGCTGACCAGATATCCTAACCTAAGCTAGTTCCATTTGCCAGCACCCAACCCATATCCCTCCAAACCCTTCCCTTTCATATACCCATCCAGATGCCTTTTAAATGCTGCAATTGTACCAGCTTCCACCACTTCCTCTGGCAGCTCATTCCATACACACACCCAGCTCTGTGTGAACAGTTTTGTTTATCACAGAATTGTTACAGCACAGAAGGAGGCCATTTTGCCCATCATATCTGTACCAGCTCTCTGACCGAGTAATTCACCTCCTGCCATTCCCCCTGCGTGACTCAGCACAATCTTCTTCCTGAGGTTCTTTCTCGAATGCCTTGTCTGAGCCAGTCCCCTCCACATTCACAGGCAGTTCATTCCTGATCATCACCACACTGCAGCAGCAAGCAGCCTACCTTTGTGTCATGTTGTGGAGGTACTGGTGTTGGACTGAGGTGGACAATGTTAAACATCACACAACACCAGGTTAGAGTCCAACAGGTTTATTTGGGAGCACTAGCTTTCGGAGCGCTGCTCCTTCATCAGGTAGCACGATCATAAGACACAGAATTTATAGCAAAAGATTACAGTGTCATGCAGAGGCTGATAGCCGAGTTCAGTACCCATGGGGATGGCCTCAACCGGGATCTTAGATTCATGTCATACTACAGGTGACCCTACTGCACTATACACTCACACACACACACACACATACACATATGCACACACACATGCACATATGCACACACACATGCACATATACACACACACACACACATATACGCACACACACCCCCATACACATACACACACACAGACACTCTTACATACTCACACACTCATGCAGACTCTCTCTCACACACACACTCTCAGACATAAGCACATACACACCCGAGAGGCACACATACACTGACACACACAAACACACTCTATCTCTCTCTCCCTCTCTCCCTCCCTCTCATGAATGCACACTCACATATAAGTCCATGGGGTGAATTTGCATTTGCAGAATTATATTTGCAGATGCATACACTATCTGCAGGCAGCTGGAAATGTGTTGCTGGAAAAGCGCAGCAGGTCAGGCAGCATCCAGGGAACAGGAGAATCGACGTTTCGGGCATAAGCCCTTCTTCAGGAATGGGGAAAGTTTGTCCAGCAGGCTAAGATAAAAGGTAGGGAGGAGGGACTTGGGGGAGGGGCGTCGGAAATGTGATAGGTGGAAAGAGGTCAAGGTGAGGGTGAAAGGTCAGACTGGGGTGGGGGCGGAGAGGTCGGGAAGAAGATCTCAGGTTAGGAAGGCGGTGCTGAATTTGATGGATTTGACTGAGACAGGCTGGGGAGAGGGGAAATGAGGAAACTGGTGAAATCCGAGTTCATCCCTTGTGGTTGGAAGGATATGGGCCAGGAGCAGACAGGTGGGACTAGTTTAGTCTGGGATTATGGTCGGCATGGACTGGTTGGAGGGAAGGGGGTGTTTCCGTGCCGTGTGACTCCATGAATCTTTGGAGATTTCCGAGAATTGTTTTTTCTCACCTGGATGATGCTGGAGGTGGGGGAGGTTGGAAATGGACCTCACTGACAGAAAGAGTAGCCGAGGCAGAAATCTTCCCCATGTTTCAAAAGGACTTGGATATTTTTCCACAAACCAGGAGGAATGGGATTAGGCTAAATTGCCTGTCAGCTAGCACAGAGCCAAAAGGGTCAAATGGTTTCCTTCCAAGCTGTAAATTTCTCTTTAATCCCACCCTATTAATATAATTTTCTCCCTCATCTACTAATGTAGCTCCCCGCAGAAAGTTACCTGTGTGATTTCCTTCAACAGCTCCTTGAGACAGGGATTTCTGGATTAGCGCCACTTTCTGGGTAGAGTCATAGGGTCATAGAGCTGTATGGCACGGTAACAGACCCTTCGGTCCAACTTGTCCGTGCCAACCAGATATCCTAACCTAATCTCGTCCCATTTGCAAGCACTTGGCCCATATCCCTCCAAACCCTTCCTATTCATACACCCATCCAAATGCCTTTTAAATGTTGTCATTGTGCCAGCCTCTGCCACTTCCTCTGGCAGCTCATTCCATACACACATCACCCTCTGTGTGAAAAGTTGCACCTTAAGTCCCTAAGTTTCCCCCCCCACCCTAAATCTATGCCCTCTAGTTCTGGACTCCCCCCTACCCCCAAACCTGGGGAAAAGAGATACAAAAGTTAATTTACTCTCCCCACAGGATAAAGAGTTGCCCAGAGGCAGGGGGTTTCACTCTGAACCTCACAAGACCAGTTCTGCGCAGTGACACCTCTCCGCCCCCACCCCAGTCTGACCTATCACCCTCACCTTGACCTCTTTCCACCTATCACATTTCCGACGCCCCTCTCCCAAGTCCCTCCTCCCTACCTTTTATCTTAGCCTGCTGGACAAACTTTCCCCATTCCTGAAGAAGGGCTTATGCCCGAAACGTCGATTCTCCTGTTCCCTGGATGCTGCCTGACCTGCTGCGCTTTTCCAGCAACACATTTCCAGCTCTGATCTCCAGCATCTGCAGACCTCACTTTCTCCTCTACTATCTGCAGGCAGTCAATCCATGTAACATTTTATAAATTCCTACTCTGGAAATAGACTCAAGATTGGGATATAGATCAACTCTAACATCACACCGTTAATGCATTGTTTGAGCTGAGATGTCACCATTTTTTAATGAAACCTTAAATTATCTCAAGAATGTGATTTTAAAGAAGTTCTGAGATTTACATTTTAATAAATCGAAACCTGCAACCCATTCTGAAGATGAAAAACTTAACAGAAATTTAGGTTTGTGCAATACATCGTTGTAATTGCATGATGTTGTGATCTTTTGCTATAAATTCTGTGTCTTAAGATCCTGTCCCACAGCTCCCTGATGAAGGAGCAGCGCTCCGAAAGCTAGTGCTTCCAAATAAACCTGTTGGGGTATAACCCGGTGTATGATTTTTAACTGTCTTTGTGTCACCATTTTGTGAGTTGTTTTTAATCTGGTTCTCAATCCGACCCCGATTGGCAGTAGCTTTCTCCTTATCTACCCTCTCTAGGCCCCTCGTGGTTTTGAATACATCTATCAAATCCCCTCTTAACCCTCACTGCTCCAGAGAATCTCCAATCTATCTGTGTGACTAAAGTTCCTCATTCCAACAACTATTCTTGGCAATCTTTTCTGTATCCTCTCTAATGCCATCGTCATATTCTTCCTAAAGTGCACAATACCCCACATGAGGCTGAACTCCACACCATTGATGAGCCCCATTCACTCACCCAGTAACAATATCTGTCAGATAGGAGTCATATCACAACTCCATAGGCTTCATCTCACACACTTGGTGTCCTCCCAGTCCTCACAACACATCTCACAGTTTTCCAACTCACTTCCACACCGAACAAACTTAAAACATAAAGTTCACCAACACACTTCCCTCTCTCTTGCAGGGCAAGTGGGACAAAGTGACAGATAAACAGAGGCAGTAGGAAATGGTCAGAAGTCAGGAAGGAGGTCCACCTGTAATTTCTAAGCAGCCACAAGAAGGCAGTGTTGCCATTACTGGAAAAGTCATCAAGGGCATGGGAAGTGCTGACACAGAATACTCAGTCCAATCAGTTCATGCCAGTATCAAGTCGACTTTCAATCACGCACACATGCGCACAGACACCATCACATACACAGACACACATGTTCACCCACACACGCACGCATTGCAGACATACACATGTGCATGCACACATGTATAGACAAATACACAAACATTCACACACATACACGTGCACACAGACTCCAACACATACACGGACACACACGTTTACACACATAGATAAATACCAGCATGGACACACATGCATGCACTCACACAAACTTTCATTAGAAAAGGCAGAGCATGGTAGATTTGCAATACAGGATTAGAATTTTCTCCAAAACAATCTTTGAAGCAAACCGACCCAATGAGGGGAAACACTGAGCGGTGCGCTGAGCAGGGCACAGCGAATATTGATGAAAAATGCTATTAAACTGCATTTGAACAGCAGAGCTTGTTGATAGATTCAGAA
>NC_057735.1:2944366-2971966 GCF_004010195.1 Chiloscyllium plagiosum
CACACATACACGCACACGCATACACACGCACACACACACCTTGCACCCAGAAGGAGAATAGCAGCAGCTACATGGCTGCACCACCACCTGCTAGTTCCCCACCAAGACACCCACCATCCGAGGGTCTGAGTCAAAGTCCCAGAGCTCCTTTCCCAACCCAACTATGGCTGCTCCTACACTCAAAGGACGCGAGCAGTCTGTAGTGGCTGAGACCCATTTCTGTCTCCTCTGGAAAACCCGAGATGGACAATAAATGCTGGCTTGTCGGTGATGCCTTAAAACAACAGCACTGTCTTGCCTCTCTGTAACAATGTGTACAAAGGACAATGCAGAAGCTGGAGAAACGTTTACACAAATGGCAGCAAATTTGAGAAGCTCTGACCATTGAGAAGGTTAATCAGACTGGGAGTTTCCTTCTCTCGGAAAGTGAAGGCTGGGGGATGAGCGGGCATAGAAAGGGATTCTGGAATTTTCCATTCTCTTGTTCATCTTTCTAGTTGCCATGTGATGTCTGGGAAGGCATTGGATAAATGCCTCCATCAAAGGGATGTTGCTACATGCTGAGAATTTCTCAAACATATCCTCTTATCTCCAGAGTACAGCATGAAGAAAGTGTAGACAGAGCTCCATGTGACTGTACCTTCACCCAGACCGTCTGCAGCAACATGTCATCACCATACTGATGGTGATATCTGCGTCTCCCCCCAAGGATCTGTCTCTCTGTCATCTTTTAAGACACTCCTCAAGACTACCTCACTTTGTTATATGTCCCTTATGTGGCTCGGTGTCTAATTTTCTGATTCTTCTGGAAAGCAGGTTAGGACAGAAACATAAAAACATAAACAACGAACAGGGGGAGGCCATTCAGCCCCCGAGCTTGCTTTGTCTTTCCATGCGGTCCTCCAGCTCAACACTGTATTGCCATTTTCTCTCCATACCCTTCGATGCCTTTCTTTCTGAGGACGTACACTTTCTGGAATAGGTTCAGTGACTTGGCCTCCAGAGGTTTCTGTGGTAGAGAATTCTACAAGTTCCCTACCCCCGTGTGAGGAAATGTTTCCTCACCTCAGTCCAACATGGTCTGCCCTGTATCCTGAGACTGTGATGAAGAAACACGAGAGAAGGTGCTAAAAGAGCACGTTGCTAGAGTGCGGTGAATTAAAGTCAGAGGAAGCTCATGTGGAGCATAAAAACCCACAGGGGCCAATCGGGCTGAATGGCCTGTTTGGTGCTATCCATTCTATTGGCTATGACAGGGCTGGGCACGGTGTCCCTATGACCCACATGAGACTCCCCGAGCGGGTGTTCTGCTCCTAGCTCCCAAATGGCAGGCGAGCCCCAGGTGGGACAGAGGGATACCCTCAAGGCCTCACTGGGGAAGTGCAGCATTCCCGCCAACACGGGAATCCAAGAGCGTCCAAAGTGGGAGCATTCGGGAAGGCATCGAGCTCCTCGAAATTTCCTGTTGGGAAAAAGCGGAAACCAGGCATAAACAGCACCAGGAGCGCACACCTCACCCATCCCGTTCCCAAGGCAACCTTATGCCCCAAGGGTAACAGAGCCTGGGGTGGCCCCATCAGTCTGTACAGCTGCCTACAGACTCACCCAGAGAGTGGGAGAGAGTGCAAGGGGCCACCAATGAGATGGTGATGGTCCATTCTGTGCAGAAGTTGATTGCTCAGCATGTTTGTTCAATAAAATGTTTGTAGCATGTTTGTATCAACACAGATTTAGTTGGGTGACATGGGGCCTCCAAGGGATTTTATTTTAGTAGTGAAATTAGCCATCCCTCAGTGTCAGACAGTGCATGGACATTGTCAGACAGATTCCCCTTTGTCCACACAAAGTGGCAGAAGGCGATAGGCACATGGGAGCGCACATGGGAGAAACAATAATGGACTGCTACTCCCTAGCTTCGAGAGAATTGAATCCTGCCTCCCTTTCAGTTGCATAGGGACCATTAATGTATTTACAGCATCAGTTTACTGTCATGTTAGACTGTAATGGACTGTAACCAAATCTGACAGATCACCAGGGAGCTAGTAAGTGTCACACGATCTGAAAAGGTGTGTTTCGACAACACAGTTATGTTAATAAAATGGGCTCAACAGACAAGAGTCACTGTCTGGCCTGATCAAGACAAATAGTGAAATGTCTCATCGTACAGACTTGGATTTCAGTCCGAGGTCGAGGTCTCAATCTATACAGCTTTGTTTTACCAGGTCTTTAGGTTTTTTTAACCTCAGGTTAAAGTTGCAGGAGCATTAACCTGTAGAGGTTTCTGGTGGCACTCAGTTACTATCCCAGCAATTAAACAGCACAGCGTCACTGTCTTTGGCTGGGATCAGTAAGACATGCTGCATCAACATCCTGGGGTTTATCATTGACCAGAAATTCAACAGGACTCGCCACATAAATGCAGTGACTACAAGAGCAGGTCAGAGACTAGGAATACTGCAGCATTTACCCCACTCCTGGCTCCCAAAACCAGTCTACCATCTACAAGGCACAAATGAGGAGGGTGATGGAATACTCCCCACCTGCCTGGATGGGGGTAGCTCCAACAACACTCAAAAAGCTTGACACCATCCAGGACAAAAGAGGCAGCGTGATTGGCACCACATCCATAACCATCCACTGTCCCTGTCCTGGGAGTGTTTGATGGGGACAGTGTAGAGGGAGCTTTACTCTGTATCTAACCCTGTGCTGTCCCTGTCCTGGGAGTGTTTGATGGGGACAGTGGAGAGGGAGCTGTATGCTGTGACTAACCCTGTGCTGACTCTATCCTGGGAGGGTTTGACATACTTGATATACATTGATAGAAAGTTTTCAGTTGTACAACAGGACCACCCTTCACCTTAGTGAGTGCAAAACCGAGAAAGAAGAGTTGGTAATTTTCAAATATTTTTACCGGGACATCAATCATCTGAAAGGCATTTGGAGAATTTTACAGTCAGTGTCAGCTTTGTGATCTCCCACGACCATTCTCTGAGTGATGTTAGTGTGCTGCTTTCCCACCTCTGGTTTCAGGCTCTGCCCTGATGCATTGTCATTCCCCTGACCTCAAGTGACCCACAACATACTCCTCTTCCCTGGTCTCTTCACCTGGTCATTGGCCAAGTTACAATAGTTAGAAGCAATTATTATTAACCTAGGAACCCTCCTCACATTGACCTTGGCTCAATGAAAGAAAAAGTTACCCTCTTCGCTGTTACCCCGACTGCCCCCGGAATACGAACTGTACATGTGAACACACTGGCACCAAATTAATTCACATCTGGTGAGGCTTTCCATAAAAAGGGGGTTAACTATTTTATTGCAACCTTTCTGAATAGGTTCTGAACTCCCTGACCATTGGTTCCATGGCTCTACATTAAGAAGCAACATTCTCCCATCAATTCATTAATTCTCATCTTAGAATATCCTGGCCAGAGGATTCAGATGGGATGATGTTAGACTGTTGAACAATAATGTCACATGGGATCATTTCTGGTCGAGAAGAGGTGCTTCCAGACTTTGCAAGTGTCCCCCCCAATTCAACCAGTTTAATCAATATAATACAGACACGCATCAACAATGACTTGGATTTAAATAGCACCCTTAACTTGGTAAAACATTCTATGATGCTTTTCAGGAACTAAATGCAACACTGAGACATACGGGGATAGGAACTCAAAAGCTTGCTGATAGTTTTTTTTTAAAGTGTTTCTTGAAAGGAGAGTGCAAAGTTAAAAATCCCACAACAACATGTTATAGCCCAACAGGTTTATTTGGAAGCACTGGCTTTCAAAGAGCTGCTCCTTCAGCAGATGGTTGTGCTCCGAAGCATCGTTCTGAAAGCTAGTCCTTCCAAACAAACCTGTTGGTCTGTAACCTGGTGTTGTGGGATTTTTAACTTTGTCCACCCCAGTCCAACACCGGCATCTCCAACGTAAAAGGAGAGATAAGAGAGAGAGAGATGGTGACTTTTAAGGGTGGATTTCAAGACATTAGGGCACAGACTGTTGTAGCTCTGACTACCCAGAGGTTGGAGTACTGAGACTCTGAGATGTATTAGAGACCAGAATTGAAGGAGCATGGAGGCCTCAGTCAGTGTGGAGCTGGAGGAGTTTTGAAAGATGTCAGAGTCAAGGTGGGGGGAATTGGGAGAAGGTGCTTGGAACATTGAGGTGATAAAAAAATTGAAGGTTAAAGTTTTTAAATGTTGAAGTCTAAAAAGAAGTTATTCAGGCAATGCCTTTGAGAATTAATACCTGGTTTTCGTTTGATTCAACAGAACGGTCCTGCAAATGGAAAGGTTATAGACTGAGGGCACCTTCCATAAACTAGGTGTACAATCCCTTGGAGTATGGAGCTCTGATACAACTATGGTATTGTCCCTGCCTCTGGAACAGGGTAAGCCTAGGTTCCAGTCTCAACTGGCCTGGCAGTGTATAATAACAACTCTGAACAAGTTTACTCAAAAATATCTACAAACCCTTGAATTGAGAAGATTAAGGGGCAGTCTAGATGAGGTGTTTGAATTATAAAATGTCATCTCCATGTTAACTGGAAAGGAAACTGCTTCCTCCAGTGGGACAATCCTGAGCAGGTGATTATAAACTTAAAATTAGAACTAATCAATTCAGGAACAAAATCGGAAAGAGGTTTATAAAATCACAAAGCGCATGGATAGGATAAATAGACAAGGACTTTTCCCTGGGGTGGGGGAGTTCAGAACTAGAGGGCATAGGTTTAGGGTGAGAGGGGAAAGATATAAAAGGGTCCTAAGGGGCAACTTTTCATGCAAAGGGTGGTACGTGTATGGAATGAGCTGCCAGAGGAAGTGGTGGAGGCTGGTCCAGCACTTAAAACGCATCTGGATGGGTATATGAATAGGAAGGGTTTAGAGGGATATGGGCCAAGTGCTGGCAAATGAAGTTAGTTTAATTTAGGATATCTGGTCGGCATAGATGAGTTGGACTGAAGGGTTTGTTTCCAGGCTGTACATCTCTATGACTTTAGGACAATTGGTAGATTAACACAGCAAATGTTTTCCAAAGACAGTAAGTGGGTTCAGACCAGCCAGGATCTCACTGTGTTCTAGCATTGGCTAGATGGGCTGAGTAGTCTGTAACTTGTGGTGAGTATGTTCAGAAGAAGAGGTGGAAAGCAGGCGGAATGTCCAAGCAGGTCAGGAATTTGACAAGATTATCATCTACATTCTTCAATCTAATTCCAGTAAGTTACAATTCCAGGAAGAGAAATCTATTCATTGGGATGAAAATACAGATTTTCCAAACCAATGACTCTGTCTGTAATGATCTACCCTTTTAGTGTACTATAAAAAAGTGTTTCGATTACTTAATGTGGTTTTTTTTAACAAATAATCCTGTTTATGTTTAATTCTTTTACAGTAAAAACTAATTAGCTCTTAAAAACGCAAAGCAAAAGTGATCAAAATTAGATTTTAATGGCATTTTCTGCTGTGTCAGGCTTCATGTGATTACTAAGTGATTTGACGCATTCTGGTTAAAATGCAAAATCAATTTTTCCCAAACATCCCCCATATGAATGGTCCCACAATCCAACATATTGGCAGAATAAGACGCTAACTTATTTTATTCAATCATGGGATGTGGCTAGGTCAAATCTATTATCCATCCCTAATTGCCCTAAGGACAGTTACTTGCATTGTTGTGAATCTGGAGTCGCGTATAAGCTAGACCAGGTCAGGATAACAGTTTCCTTTCCTGAATCATAGAATCCCAACAGTATGGAAGCAAGCCATTGTCACAAAGCTGGATAAAAGCAAATTACTGCGGATGCTGGAATCTGAAACCAAAAGAGTAAATGCTGGAAAATCTCTGCAGGTCTGGCAGCATCTGTAAGGAGAGAAAAGAGCTGACGTTTCGAGTCTAACTGACTCTTTGTCAAAGGGTCAGTTAGACTCGAAACGTCAGCTCTTTTCTCTCCTTACAGATGCTGCCAGACCTGCTGAGATTTTCCAGCATTATCTCTTTTAGTCACAAAGCTGGTCCTTTTTCTCAAAGTTGATTTTTTCAGATGAGTCGTAAAACAGCCCGGGCTCCGATACGGCTGATATGGTGCAGAGATGAATGGTTTATTGTGGCCCTTTTTGTTTCCCCCTAAACAGATAATACCTCAGGTCAAAGGCTGTCATGTTTTAGAAATAACTTGCATAATGAAAGGGGAGTGGCCAGTCCTGGCAGCTGAGGTGTTTTTGGTTCAGTTCAGCAGTTGTGTGTGTAAAGAAAGGCTGGGTACTCTCTCTCCTTCTGCCCTTCTGATTTCAAACTGGGAGTTGTCTGTGCCATGTTTTATTGTTTATGCTAAGGGATGTGTGTGTTCTCAGAACAGCACCATTCAGTTGGGTTGGATCGGATAAGTTATCAGGTATTCTATTTTCTGTTCTTTATGTTTCATTCTGTAATTTTGTAAATAAATTTCATTTGTCTAAAACTTGGCAGTCAACCCAGCTAATTTACACCTGGAATATCCACTACACACCCAGTTCAATAAATAGCAAAGTTATAGTGTGGGCCACCTGCTTAAAGAGGTTTTGAGGGGCCTGGCCCAGTCCTGAATTGGGCCCTGGCACCATTTAGCCCATCAGGTCCACACTAATCCTCTGAAGAGCATCCAACCAAACTCACTCTGCTACCCTATCACCATAACCCCACATTTCCTCTGGCTAACCCACCTAACCTACACATCTTTGGACTGTGGGAAGAAATCTTCTAGGAGAAAGTGAGGACTGCAGATGCTGGAGATCACAGCGGAAAATCTGTTGCTGGAAAAGCGCAGCAGGTCAGGCAGCATCCAAGGAGCAGGAGAATTGAAGTTTCAGGCATGAGCCCTTCTTCAGGAAAATTTTCTCGGATTCTGCCTGACCTGCTGCACTTTTCCAGCACCACACTCTCAACTCTGATCTCCAGCATCTGCAGTCCTCACTTACTTCTCTGGGCTAATAGTCTGGAGCTCATACCACAAGGTCATTGCCTCCCTAGATATGTTATTTGGGGAGGAGGAAATGGGGACACGTTAAAATATCACATTCATTTCTGATACAAAATGTATCCCGTGGGGAAAAGGATATAGAGAGGTGAAGTGAATGAACAAGAAAGTGACAGATGGGGAATGTCAGGAGTCCTCCACTTTGGGAAGAAAGTAGATAAGCAGAACATTGAAATTGATCAACCATTATAAATCAGTACAATAATCCAAACAGTGAACAGCAGATGCTGGAGCTTTGAAATAAAAACAGAGAAAATGCTGGAGAAACTCAGTGGGTCCCACAGAATCTATGGAGAGAGAAACAGAGTTAATGTTTTGGGTCTGGTATGACTCTTGTTCCGACCGGACTCAAAATGTTCACCCTGCTTCTCTCTCCACGGAAGCTTCCAGACCTGGTGAGTTTCTCCAGCACTTCTGTTTTTTTTGTTTCCGAATCCAAATGGTTTGCTTTAACTTGCCCATGATCTCTGGAGTTTCGAAGAATGGAAATTGGTTTTAAGGAAATTCCTAGGGTTTATCTGTTGAGAGATTGCTTCTTATCGCTGGAGAACTGAAAACGAGGATTGGAATGAGGATGAGGGCTGAGCTGAAAGGGCGGTGTAGACTAGACCTGCTCTGACTTCTCATTCCTTTACTTGAAGGAGTGAAGCCTTGCTTCTGCGGTATAGTAGCTGGGTTAGAGCACAACTGGAGTACTGTGTACTGTTTTGGTCTCCTTATCTCAGGAAGGTTATTATCGTCATTGATGGCATGTAATAAATGTTCACCAGACATCTTCCCAGAATTGTCCAGTGAAAAGAGATTGGGGAAACTGGGCCTTTATTTTTGAGAGTTTTAGAGAATGACAGGTATCTCATTGAAATGTAAAGAGGGGCGATGGAGGTCAGATAGATCCCCCTGTCGGAAAGGCTAGAACCAGGGCCACAACCTAAATATTAGGGTATGTCATTTAGATCCAAGATGAGAAAGACTCTTTACTCAGAGGGTTGTGAATCCTCTCCCCATGGGGCTAGGGAAGCTCAATCTTTGAGAGTATTTGAGGTAGAGATTGATAGATTTCTGATTACCAGGGTTATGGGGATGGGGTGGGTAAAAGACATTGAAATATTCAATCATCTATGGTCTTATTTGAAAGGCGGGGTCGGCTCGATGGGTTGTATCGTCTGTTCCTGTTGCTATGTTGCTCCATAGGACACCCTGGGACTGACAGCAGCACAATGTAAGTGACCTTGTTGGCTCACTGTCCAAGTGTGGCTGCCCTCAGACAGTAACTAGGACAATTCAGAAGTTGATTAAGAGTCAGTTGTGTGGACGGGAGTCACAAAGAAGTGTAGACTTAACAAGGACACCAGGCTAGCGCAGTGCGAGTCAAACAATTTAAGGATCACCTTGATCAAGAGCGGGGTTTTGATTCTGAATTTCTTCAAGCTGAACTGCATGCCAAGACTTTATTCCATATTCAATTTCTAAGGAATATTCGGGCTAGCAAAGGTTCAGCCTTAGAGCTCTGAGAAACCCACGGTTGATGTCAGCACCAGTCTTGTTGTATGGGAGAATTGCTGTCTCTGTTTAGGGAAATTTGGAGGTCAGGTTGACAAAGGAACAGACTGCTAAGGGGCAAACAATCCTAATTCTGTGGCCATGACCTGCAGAACTAATTAGGGTGACAACAGACTGGGGAGCCTCCTTTGCATATTTAAAGAAAGCTGGATGTAGGTTGGCTCACTGAGCTGGAAGGTTTGTTTTCAAACATTTCGACACCATACTAGGTAACATCTTCAGTGAACCTCCGGATGAGGCACTGGTGGTGTGGCCTGCTTTCTATTTATATGCTTGGGTTTCCTTGGGTTCCAAGGAATGGTTTCAGTATGGTGATGAAACATCTGAAAATGAACCTTCCGGCTCAGTGAGCAAACGTACACCCAGAACCCCAACCTGAGCGACAAATCTTCTCAAAACTCGTTAAAGAAAGGTATTGCCTTTGTGGCCTAGTGGGGAGGTAGTGGCATTGTGGAAACATTAGTGGACTAGGAAACAGAAGGCCCAGAGTAAAGCTCTGAGGTTGTGGGATCAAATCCCGACTTAGCTCAAATAATAAAAATCTGCAATCAAAACTAAATGGTCAGTGATGGTACCATGAAACCACCATAAATTCCTCTAACAGAGGATCATCTGATTCACTAGTACTTTTTACAGAAGGAAAGCTCTAGGCCTCACCCAATCTGGTCTACACGTGAATCCAGACCTCATGGCAATGTAGTTGATTTTGAAATGGCTGAGTAAGCTATACAGTTCATGGGTAACATTTGTTGTCCTTGCCAGTGATGCCCGTATCCCAACTATGAGGTTGTTTAACCATTTTCAGTGTTCACAACGATATTGACCAGGTTGCCAGGGTTAATGTATTAGGAATGGAAAGGGTTCCTAATCCACAGTCAACTCCTAAACATACCTCAATGTTTATAGAGATCCTGTCCAATCAGAGGAACTCTGCCACCCAGAATTAACAGAAAGCCCAGGCCATGGTAAGCATGGGCAGTGGTCAGGACCAGTTTTATTACGTAGGATAACAATACAGAAATAGGCCATTCAGCCCAACTATTTCATTTGTGCTCTGTACATGCCTCCTCTCACCTAAAGTTAGAAACAGAAAAACCTAAAATTAGCCAGTCTTATCAATAACTGACCAGAGAGTCCACAGTCAAGGTCACATTCTGAGGATAAGGGAAAGGCCACTTAGGACTGAGCTGAGGAGAAATGTCCTCACCCAGAGAGTGAGGGGCCTGTGGAATTCTCTGCCACAGAAAGGGTTTGTGGCCAAAACATTGAGTGTTTTCAAGAAGGAGCTGGATATAGTTCTTGGGGCTAAGTGGATCAAAGTGCATGGGGCGCAAGTGGGAGCAAGGGTTCTGAATTGGATGGATCAGCCATGATCAGATTAAATGGTGGGGCAGGCTCAAAGGGCCGCATGGTCGATTCCTGCTCTTAGTTTCTATGTTTCTATTCCTCTCTGAACAGCTTTCCCTAAATTCCTTGACATGCAAATTCATGAAGCGTTCCATATTTTTTAGGGGTGGCACTGTGGCTCAATGGTTAGCACTGCTGCCTCACAGCACCTGGGTCTCAGGTTCGATTCCAGCCTCGGGCAACTATTTGTGTGGAGTTTGCACATTCTCCCCGTGTCTGCGTGGGTTTCCTCCGGGTGCTCCGGTTTCCTCCCACAGTCCAAAGATATGCTGGTCAGGTGAATTGGCCATGCTAAATTGCCTGTAGTGTTAGGTACGTTAGTCAGACGGAAAGGGGTCTGGGTGGGTTACTCTTCGGAGGGTCGATGTGGACGGGTTGGGCCAAAGGGCCTGTTTCCACACTGTAGGGAATCTAATCTAAAATAAGTTAATATATTTTCACAGATGGTGACCAGACATGAACTCAGGAATCCCAGGTTCCCTAGGGCAATTCACAATATTAATACATGTGACTGGCCAGTGATTCCCCCACTTCCAGAAGGAATAATAATCTAATACATTCCCAAAACTATTGGGCCCCTAACTGTTCCTGGGTCTACCTGTCACAGTGAGCGCTTTCAAAATGATATAAACCCAAACCTTATTTCCAGTTATTCATTCGAACTGCAGATCTGAACCTGACTCTGAGATTCACTGCAAGGTGTAGTTTTTGAAGGGTTGAGTCAGAAGGGCCTGGTTACAGAAGGAGTGGGTGGACAGGGCAAAACATAAAACAGAGAAGCAAAACCCTGGAGGGAATTACCATCAGAGAAGTTAATTGTCTCATAGCAGGAGCCTGTGGCGAGCAGGAGATGTGGTGACAGGGATTTAGAGTGATGTGCAGTCAGTGTTTGTGAACAGTTCAGTTTCCTGCCAATATTTGACGGTTATTTAATGTTACAGACCCAGGAGACAGAAGTGCTGTTGATGCATTGCGCTTCCTTTCAGTTTGAGCTGCTTTGTCATTTCAGAATCCAGCGGTACACTTTACTGGCTGAATGAATTGACATGAACATTGCTTGAGTGGGAACTGAGTGAAGGTGAATTGGTGGGAGTGGTGGTGCGTGATTTGGTTGTAGGGACAAGAAGGCTGTCAATTAAAAGGGTGTCTGGGTTTTAACTTAGCAAAGCAGTAACTTCAGGTTGAGCTAAGGATTTCTGATTGCAAGCAGCAGCTGCCAGTTGCCTACCTAAAGTATAGAGGAATCTCAGACATTAAGAAGAGAATTTGGATGCTCAGAATTTCCACACCTCAGAATGAGCCATAAGATGGGAATGAAGTAACAGACAGGGAGGAATTCAGAAAATAAAGGAACCCATGCCAGGACTAAATCAGGCACATTGGAGCCTGACAGTGCCAGGGACCCGGGTGCGATACCACCCTCAGGGGACTGTATAGAGTTTGCACATTCTCCCCATGTCTGTGTGGGTTTCCATCGGGTGCTCTGGTTTCCTCCCACAGTCCAAAGGTGCACAGTTGGCCACGTTAAATTGCCCTGTAGTGTTTGGGATGTGCAAGTTAGGTGGGTTAGCTATGGCAAAAAATGGGTCTATGGGGATGGAATGGGTCTGCTCTTCAGAAGGTTGGTGCAGACACGATGGGCTGAGTGGCCTCTTTCAGCACTGAAGGGATTCTATTAATCTTTTATAAGGAGGCCCCAGAGACAAAGAAATCCAGTAAATAATTGAGCAATGTGGAACTATGAGACAGCACAGGAGGGCAGACTGGGCAGTCACTTCATTTCATGTATTTATCCAGTTCCCTTTTAGTTAGAATGTTGGAGCAAATTACTGCAGATGCTGGAATCTGTTCTGCTTCATCTGAGCTGAGTTAGCTCTGATGAAGAGTCATCTAGACTTGAAACATTAGTTTGCTCTCTCTCCATGGATACTGCCTGACCCACTGTAATTTCCAGCATTTTTGTTTTTAGTTCCTTTTATGTTTCAATGGCATTTGTTCCATCACTTTTTCAGGCAGAGAATTCCACATGAAAAAAAAACAGCAGCTGAAGAAGGAATTTTTTTTATCTCCCTTCTAATCCTTTACATTATTGTCCAATATTGCAGATACTGATACCCACATGCTGACTGAGGTAGCAATAGACTTTTAGAGATTTACAAAGGTTTTGTTGTAAATCTGTAGCATAAGACAAACAACAGTTTCCAATTTTCCCTAGTCCAACCTTCCCTTTGAAGAATCATAGAAACCTTACAGTGTGGAATCAGGCTCTTCGGCCCATCAAATCCATACTGATCCTCCAAAGAGCATCCCACCCAGACTCAAGCACATTTCAATAGCTAGCCCACCTAGCCTGCACTTCCCTGGACACAATGGGCAATTTCCTATGTCCAATCTACCCTAACCTGTGCATCCCTGGAGATGTGGGGAGAGACTGGAGTACCTGAAGGAAACCCATGCAGACACAGGGAGAATGTGCAAACTCCACACAGACAATCACCCGAGATGTATGACACACCACTGCAGCTAGTGGGTTATGAACTCAGGCCAAATGTGAGGGCTGTAGGTGCTGGAGATCAGAATCCAAGAATGTGACGCTGACAAAGCACAGCCAGTCAGGCAGCATCTGAGGAGCAGCAAAAGCTCTTCTTCAGCTGATGAATTTTTTGACTAAGAACCCAGGCCTCCTGGCTTAGAAACACAGACACTACCACTGCACCACAAGAGCACCTCAGCTCTTTGTTTCTTTTAATACATAAATAAACCTGGCACCAAATTAACAAACCAGACGATTAATTAATTACAAACACTGCCTGCCAGGGGCAGTAACAAAACGAAACAAGAAAGCAGGAAAATGCTGAAGGGGAACAAACCAAAACAGAGCTGGAGCAGGGGGATTGCATCCTCAAGTCTCCATGCCCACCTCTGTCCAAAGGCTCCGAGGGTGATAATGGACACTGTGTGCTCCCTCTCCATGAACACTTCAGCATGGATGGAGAGGAGAACTCAATTTTTTTGTCAAAATTACCACCAAAAACAAAGGACAATTTCCCTCTGACTGAATTAGGCTCTGGGCAAGAGGACCCACTTTTCACCATCGCCACCAACTGAGACCTTCCATGCCAACTCATGACCTTTTGTTGCTGGGATTAACCTGATGGTGGGGCAAGCCTGTCACCAAGGGCCATAGTCAACACCCGAGGTTGTGCAACCTACTCATCATCTCGTGGGGCACAGGCAGGTGCACCGGTCAGACGGCCTCCATGCCTGGTCAATGGATTCGATGTCTGCCCCCTCGCTGCCAGCCCCCACTGTACCCCTGCCCCACAATCCCAATCTGGATCACCTACCCGTGACAAAACAGGGCAACATTCCTCTGGAGTTAGGCACCAGCTCTTTAGTCGTGTTACTGAACCCAACTCTGATGTGAAGTACTGTCGATATCTTCTGGATCCACACATGTATCCCGTAATGGACCAGAGGCCGAAGGAAATTTGGCACATCTGTAAAAACACTTAGCAGGTTTTACAGGTACACCATAGCGAGCATCCTATCAGAATGCAGCATGTCTTGGTATGGCAATTGCTTTTCCCAGGACTGTAAGAAACAGAGCGTTGTGAACACAGCCCAGACCAACACACAAACCAATCTTCCATCCACACTCCATCTACACTTCCCACTGCCTCGGGAAGGCAGCCAACATCGTTGAAAATCCCTCCCACCCTGGTTATACTCTCTTCCATCAGGTTAAACACATGGACCAACAGATTCATTGGATGTAACGCTGTTCTCCTTGCTCTGTTCTAGCACCCTGCTGTACTTTGTACAGTATGATCTGCCTGTACAGCACACAAAATAAAATGCTCCACTGTATATGTAAATCAAATCAAATCAAAACATTTGCTTCCCTAAGCTACTCTCTTACTCTTTATATATTTCTTTAAAAATCCCTTTAGGTTTTCTTTGTTCTACTTGCCAATGATTTCTCATGCACAAGGAAAAAGTGAGGACTGCAGATGCTGGAGTTCAGAGTCGAAAAGTGTGGTGCTGGAAAAGCACAGCAGGTCATAGACAGTCATAGAATCATAGAGCTGTACAGCATGGACACAGACCCTTCAGTCCAACTCATTCATGATGACCGGATATCCCAAACTAATCTAGTCCCATTTGCCATAACCCTCTAAACCATTCCTATTCAAATACCCAACCAGGTGCCTTTTAAATGCTCTAATTGTACCAGCCTCCACCACTTCCTCTGGCAGCTCATTCCATACACACACCACCATCTGAGTGAAAAAGTTGCCCCTTAGGTCTCTCTGACATCTTTCCCCTCTCACCCTAAACCGATGCCCTCCAGTTCTGGACTCCCCCACCCCAGGGAAAAGACTTTGTCTATTTGTCCTATCCATGCTACTCCAGGCGAAGAGTTACCAGGATGTTGCCTGGTCTGGAGGGAAGGTCTTATGAGGAAAGGCTGAGAGACTTGGGTCTGTTCTCATTGGAGAGAAGAAGGCTAAGAGGGACTTGTCAGAGACATACAGATGATCAGAGGATTAGATAGGGTAGAGAGTGAGAGTCTTTTGATGATGATGATGTCAGCTTATACAGGGAGGCATAGCTGCAAATTGAGGGGTGATAGATTTAAGACAGATGGCAGAGAGTGGTAAGGGCATGGAATATCTTGCCTTAGGGAGATTTAAACAATCCTTGAATAAGAACATGGATGATGATTGGATAATGTAGGGGAATGGGCGCTGTTCCTCCAGGTGTCAGGTGGCTAGGATTTGGCAGTGGAGGAGGCCCAGGACTTGCATGTCCTCCACCGCCAAATCCTAATCACCCAACACCTGGAGGAGGAACACCTCATGCTCCACCTTGGGACCTTCCAACCACACAAGATCAACGTCGATTTCACCAGTTCCTCAACTCCCTCCCCCCACCTTATCCCAGATCCAACCCTCCAACCCTGCACTGTCCTCATGACCTGTCCTTTCTGTCCATCTTCCATCTCATCTATCCACTCCACCCTCCTTTCCATCCTTTTTCATGCACTCTCTTGGCTTTCCTAATTTCCTTCTTAAGAATCACCCAACCAACACCCCCACACATTTTACACATGTCTGTGATCTCTTCACTTACCCGGTAATTATGAGGAGAAAAACAATTTAAATTCCTGGGCTGGAGACTGCGCACTGTGGATGGGCCTTGCACTGTGTGTGCACAGACTTATCTGGTTATTGTTTGGGAAAAATGACAATAACGTGCCACCCCCTCCCCTTACTCCCTCACCTCTCCACGTTCCTCACCTACCTACCACACCCCCTCCCTTACTCCTTTCCCCACAATACCCCCATCCTTCACTCCAACGCCCTCTGGATGCCAGGATTTACCTCAACGCTGGGGAGGCCAATGCAGAGGAACAGTGGCTGGGAGATCTTTCCACGAGAAACAATGAGGAGACACTTCATTTAACATCCCAGCTCAATAATTGAGCTCCGATACTTCGATACTAAGGTTTTAATACCTCTCTCTAGAAAGACATGGGTGACTGCAATTATTCCACTTGTTATGGGGAGATTTTGAAATGGTGTAAGGTTTTTTTCTAATGTGTAAATAGGAAGTAATAGTTTCTGGCAGCAGGAGAGCCAGTAACTAGAGATTTTTGAGGTTCAATAATTGGCAACCAGGCGAGAGAGGAAATGAGGAGATATTGTTTCACACAGAGGGTTGTTACAATCTGAAACACTTTATCTGAAAATTGGTCTATAACCTGGTGTTGGGTACTTTTTGACTTTGTAACTAATTGGTATTGGCCTGTAACTGTCTTGCTCTGAACGCCATCGGTCTCATAATTGGGGAGCTGAATTGAATAGACTGTTAATGTTCAAAACTATGGAGTGATGTCTGAGCATGATCAGGGTCAAATAAATAAACTCCATGGGGATGATAAAAAAGCAATTCAATCTGACTTAAAACAGGAATAATTTGAAGGATTGTAAGTGAAGAGAAACTGGGAAACAGCTTTTGCATGGAACGTGCACAGGTCCAATGGGCCAAATGGCCCCTTTTGTCTGTCCTACATGTTTCTGTAGTTCAATGAAATGATCTGAAGCATGCAGACAAGCTGCCCTGGTACAGTCACAGTAGTCCCTGGTGTTGCGTTACTATTCCTGAAACCTTCCGCTGGGGCTGGGGAAATGTTGGAGAGGAGCAACAGTGGAATTGGGGGAGGGTTTGTAACCAGGCTTGGCTGATCTCCGAGGATGAAAGGAATGGAAATACTGCTCATGTGCAGGAACCAGTGCGGGAGCAAAGACAGGATTTAATTAATCGGAAAAAAAATTAATTTAAAACGCGAATTTTCCAATTAGTCTTGTAACGTACCATGTTACATATTCCCGAAAGAGTCAACATGTGAGATTGGAATGGCTCTACTCTCTCCACAAGTGTCACTCACAATAATCAGAGTTCAAAACCATTCACTGAATAATAAAATAATGGAAAATGACACTATTAAGGTTTAATTATATAATTTGACTTTATTGATCTCTAAACACAACAGTTTGTATCATCAGTGAAGGTTGTTGAATGGAGCTTAGAGGGAGATGGAGTTTATTTATTTGGCCTCATCGTGCTCAGACTTCGCTCTATAATTTTGAACATAAACAGTATATTCAAATCAGCTCCCCAATTATGTGACCTACAGCATTCAGAGCAAGACAGTGCTAAGTTTCAAGCCAATACCGATTAGTTACAAAGTCCAAAATTACCCAACACCAGGTTATAGCCCAACAGGTTCATTTGAAATCATAAGCTTGTGATTTGAAATAAACCTGTTGGACTGTAACCTGGTGCCGTGTGATGTTTGACTTTGTCCACCCCACTCCAACACCGGCCCCTCCACATCAAATTAGTTACAGAAATCCTCAATCATCTTTGAAATGCATGCATCACTTCCTGTAAAAGGGTGGGGGGGTGGGCCACCAACAAAAGGAAGATAACACTCTTCCCATTTCACCATCAACAGAAGCCCCATGGAACTCAATGTGTGTAGATACCAATCGTCCTTTCATTGAGTTATGATGCTGTCTCATTCAAAGTAGTCTGAATGAGTTTCAAAGTGTCGAACAGCAGCACATGGCGAGTAATCAACACATTGCCTTCTTTGGACAAAGAACTTTGAACACATCACATAGTGAGGAAGGTATTTCTGTCAACTCTTAAAATACAGCAAGAAACTGCTATGTAGAGACTGAGTTCCATGAGAAAACCATCAAACTCAGTCGCAAGTCAGCCATGCAGCTCAGGAAATAGCCAATAATACTTTGAGAATGGGGCAAGCACATAACCTGTCCCACCTTGAAATTCATTTGAAAATCAACCTCTTGACTGTGTGAATTCTGGCAGCTTACTAACAATCCTCAGTTTTATCAGACTTTTCTTTCAGCTAAAACACCAACTCATCTAAGAAAGTATAGGCCTGGCACAAAAGTAACTGAGGCAATTATACCTTGTAACTTTTTTTTAGCGTTTTATTTGTATTGTTATAAATGTTCATAATTATTCAAAAACTTCAGATCTATGAAGGGGAAATGGATCGTAGTTTCTCAGTTCTGTGAAAACCCAGCCGTGTCCTGAAGGTCAGCGGGTGATTTTGAACATGAAGCTCAAAAACAGCATTCATAAGAAATCATGTGATTTTAGCAAACTGACCACAAAGTCACTCAGAGTGTGGACTGTTGAAGTGTTTCCTTGGCCGAAGAGAGTGTGGTGCATAACGGCAAAGATGCTATTATTTAGTATTCTTCAAGCTGTCAGGGCTGGGGAGATGTTATGGGATTTGAGAAGGAAGCTCCAGAAGCAGATGGTACTGCGTGTGTGTCAAAGAGGAAGAAATTCACTCAGGCTGTTGAAAATACAAAGCTTGGACAACCATCATAAGATGGGTTAGCCGTTTGTTTTGCTGTCGCAATGAGAAGCATTAACTAAATAAAATGTACATACATTTGCTGAAACAAAATCAATTGTAGCCATGTCAACTGAATAGGAAGCTTGAACATGCAGACGGGGGTGATTGTTAAGTGTCTATAACAACATTACTGTGATGTGACATGAATCTTTCCTTCAGATGTTTATAATGAGATTATTCTAATCTTATCTAGTATAGTGTACGTCTGGAGTTTTTTTGTAATAGAAACATTGATGCTCCTTTTTAAAAGCACATCGGCAGCCTCTTATGAACATATTCAGTGACTGATCTCCATGGTAAACAAAAGGAAAACGAAGGTTCATGGCCTGAGACATCAGTTTCACACCCTCTGGGATTGATTTGTCCAATATTGCCACCAGCTAAGATTCTAGCAGTATTTAATCTCTGTGTGAGTGAAATGTGGTGTTGATTTAACATTTAGGGAAAATGTGCAATAATAAATAACCAAATAGTCCTCTTCATTTTTAGATTCACAAAAAGCATGGTGCTGGAGTTATTTAGAGTTGGGGAAACCAGACAAAGGGGAGGAAAACACAACTCACAGGCAAAGCTCATTGATCACGCTTAGTAAGAAAATAAAGGAAATTGGTAACAAAAGCAAAATATCGCAGGTGCTGGGAATCTAAAATAATAAAAAAACAGAAATTGCTGGAGAAACTCAGCTGGTCTGGTAGCATCAGTGGAGAGAGAAAAAGTGTTAATGTTTTCAGCCTGAAATTACTCTTCAGAGTCTGTAATTGCTGAACCTCCTACTTCCTCAGCATTGGGCTTTGGGCTGGAGTCGCATCCATCACAAATTCTAATGGAAATTAGAGCGAGCTTTCTGATTCACCAGGAGGGAGGGAGGGCTCGATCAACATCACCACCACCCATAGAGGGGCCTGGGAAGGGAGGGGACTCTGGGAGGGGGTTGGGTTGGAAAGCGGGATAATTGGAGTAGAGGAACCTTTGACTGGGAGGGAACCAGTTGGATGGGGGTAAACCCTAGTCCCATTTGCTGCCTCTGGAGGAGTTACTGATTAATTCACAAAGTGAAAAATCACACAACACCAGGTTTAGTCCGACCGAGTTAATTGGAAGCACTAGCTTTCGGCGGGCCGCTCCTTCATCAGGTGGTTGCTGTGAAGGAGCGGCGCTTCGAAAGCTAGTGCTTCCAATTAACCCGGTCGGACTATGGATCAGTGGTGCTGGAAGAGCACAGCAATTCAGGCAGCATCCGCGGTACCCGGTCGGACTATAACCTGGTGTTGTGTGATTTTTAACTTCGTCCACCCAGTCCAACACCGGCATCTCCACGTCATGATTAATCCACCCTTGACATTTTGACACATTCTCCTTTCAACCGCAATGTCTGCTGGCTTTGAGTTCAGTGGCCCTGCCATTCTTCCACAGTTGGAGCCTCCTCTGCCTTTGTTTGTTGTGGGGCCTTTGCTCCACACATCGCTGACCCATCGCCAGCACCCAGTGTCACTCCAAACAGGCGGAATCAACCGGCAGACTCCCCTCAACTCCTGGAATAGCTCACTTCCTCCCCATGAATTAATTATGAGCATCCAGTTTGTTCTATCAACACTCATTCTGAAGGAGATAGTGTAATCTCTGAAGCACTCCTATCCATTCGGAAACACTCCTTCAGACTCCTCTGTGCTCCTCACCTTCAATTCTTGCTCATTTCTCATCGTGACTGGGTTGATACACCAACCTCAGCCTCTGTTGAAAGGTTTATTTGTGCTCCACAGGCTGTCAGGGCAGACAGTGAAACACTTTCCCAATTGCCATCAACACAAGGAAAAGGCAGAAAGAAATCTCCCTCTGCACTGTCCCTATCAAACACTCCCAGGACAGGGACAGCACGGGGTTCGATACAGAATAAAGCTCCATCTACACTGTCCTCATCAAACACTCCCAGGACAGGGACAGCACGGGGTTCGATACAGAATAAAGCTCCCTCTACACTGTCCCCATCAAACACTCCCGGACAGGGACGGCACAGCGTTAGATACAGAATAAAACTCCCTCTACACTGTCCCCATCAAACACTCCCAGAACAGGGACAGCACGGGGTTAGATACAGAGTAAAGCTCCCTCTACACTCAGAGGACAGGGACAGGACACAGTTAAACAATATCTAGCTATACTATAGTCCATACTGTCCCCATTGAACACTCCTGGGACAGGAGATGGTGACAGCTTCATTGTAGTGGAATCCAGAGACACAGATTAATGACTAACTGTAATTTAATGGTGTTATTACAATCATTTGTGTCTGAAGAGTTCACTTCTCTCTCTCTCGGGAGAGTGTACTGGGAGAATGAGCATGAAAGTGACACAGCCCTGGTCCAGAGTTGCAGAGCCCTCCAACACGGAAACAGGCCCTTTGGCCCAAAATGGTCCATACTGACCAAAATGGTACATCGGCCATGAGGAGTGACGGTTCATGACATTCCTGAGCAGCGTCAGAAGCTAACGTTTTGAAAACATGACCAAGCTCCATGCAAATCCCAGAAGTGGAGGCTGTGCCCAAACCACAGAATGGATCCAGCCAACTCCAGAATGTTGGGAATGGCTTACAGCAAAATCCATCTGTCTCATTAAGCCATCCCATAACCATAAACCATCCTTTACCCTTAAACCATCCCGAACCCTTAAACCATCCCGAACCCTTAAACCATCCCGTACCCTTAAACCATCCCGAACCCTTAAACCATCCCGTACCCTTAAACCATCCCGAACCCTTAAACCATCCCGTACCCTTAAACCATCCCGTACCCTTAAACCATCCCGAATCCTTAAACTATCCCGTACACTTAAATCATCCTGTACCCTTAAACCATCCCGAACCCTTAAACCATCCTGTACCCTTAAACCATCCCGAACCCTTAAACCATCCCGTACCCTTAAACCATCCCGTATCCTTAAACCATCCCATACCCTTAAACCATCCCGAACCCTTAAACTATCCCGTACCCTTAAACCATCCTGTACCCTTAAACCATCCCGTACCATTTAACCATTCCGTACCCTTAAACTATCCCAAATCCTTAAACCATCCCGTACCTTTAAACCATCCTGTACCATTAAACCATCCCGAACCCTTAAACCATCCCGTACCCTTAAACCATCCCGAATCCTTAAACCATCCCGAACACTTAAACCATCCCGTACCCTTAAACCATCCCGTACTCTTAAACCATCCCGAACCCTTAAACCATCCTGTACCCTTAAACCATCCCGTATCCTTAAACCATCCCGTACCCTAAACCAGCCCGTACTCTTAAACCATCCCGAACCCTTAAACCATCCTGTACCCTTAAACCATCCCGTATCCTTAAACCATCCCGAACCCTTAAACCACCCTGTAACCTTAAACCATCCCGAACACTTAAACCATCCCGTACCCTTAAACCATCCCGAACCCTTAAACCCTCCTGTACCCTTAAACCATCCCGAACCATTAAACCATCCCGTGCCCTTACACCATCCCGTACCATTAAACCGTCCTGTAGCCTGAAAATCTGAAGCCTCGAGAATGGGGTTAGGCATTCTGGAATCAGGCCTCACGCAGTATTTCTAAAGTGTCATCTTGACTTGGCAAAAATCCCGACCTGTGTCAGCATTGAGAGGAACTGGGCAAAAGATGTTTTTTTCCCTATGTGGCAGTAACACATTCTATATATGTCATAAAGTCTTAGTTAAATGCAATAAAAGGATTGAGTTGCTATAAGTTTCATTATCAGGTTCAATAATTTGACAATGGGAACAGGAGGAGGCCATTCAGCCTTGCAAATCTCTCCCACTATTCAATCAGATCATTGTTGGCAAGGACCTCAACTGCATTGACCTAACTTTGCTCTATAATGCTCGAAAACAGTTTAAATACAATAAGGGGAAAGAGAGGACGTGATGGTTTTTATGGTATCCATGTGAAACCTGGCCAGCTGACAGCATGAGAGCTCTTGGGTGGATTCAGTGCCACCAATCTTTCCTATTGGCATTACTCTGTGGCACTGAGACTGAGTGGCAAAGGGTGCCCACACAAACATAGAAACATTGAAAATAAGAGCAAGAGTAGGCCATTCGGCCCTTTGAGCCTGCTCCCCCATTCACTATGATCGTGGCTGACCATCCAACTCAGTCCCCTGTTACTGCTTCCACCCCGTGCCCTATGATCCCTTTCACTCTAAGAATCATATCAAACTCCTTCTTGAAAACATTTAATGCTTTGGCCTCAACCACTTTCTGAAGCAGAGAATTCCACAGGCTCCCCACCCTCTGGGTGAAGGTATTTCTTCTCACCTCAGTCTTAAATGGCCATTTCCACATCACGGGAATATGACCCCTGATTCTGGACTCCCTGGTCATTGGGAACGACCTTCCTGTTGTTATGGACCAGACCAAACTCCTTCAAAACATATCTAGGAGACCCAACCTTTTCTTATTTTAATGGCATTTGCCAGGCATGGCGTTCACACTGTTGTTAAAATACAGACAAAATTTAAAAAAAGAATTAGCTTAATTGTAACTCTATTGAAATACTTAACAAAATAAAAAACTATTCCTTAACTGTCCCAATATAGTAACACCACATCGACACACCCTTGGCAAAGGCAAAATCAGTGAAATAGATTGTCTCACATGCAATTTGAGCAGCAGCAGGAATAGCCTCAAATAGCTGTATCAAAGACAGAGAGAGAGATGGAGCAGCTTTTACAACCCCAACAGCTACTGAAAATTAAACTAAAAATCTTGATTCTGTGGGAGTTTGACCCCATCTATTCAGGCTGCTTATAGTTCCAACGTTTAAAGAAAACCCCAAGGCCTCACAAGTTGGTCACTTTAATGGCTTTGAGCAGACTGCTCAGCACCTCTGCCTCAACCTCCCTTCATTAAAACAAACCCAGGACAAAATACACCTCTCAAAGCCATGGTATTGTTACACTGTGTTCACTCTGACGAGTCCCATTAGAATTCTGTAAGTCCTGTGTTATAGGTTTATATGGGTTCCCAGAGAACTGACTCAACCTTGATAAACAGTAATGGTTTATTACATGTTACTTAGTAGCTAGTTACGTTACATCTGAGATTGGCTATTGTGAGACTATGAGCCTCAACTTAAAAGAGAAATTCATATTATAAATAGTCACATGAATTTGACACTATACCAACAATTAGAACATTACTTAGAGACAGGAACTAAACTCATTTGGATACAGAACTGGCTCAAAGGTAGAAGACAGAGGGTGGTGGTGGAGGGTTGTTTTTCAGACTGGAGGCCTGTGACCAGTGGAGTGGATTTACAAGGATGTTGCCAGGGTTGGAGGATTTGAGCTCTAGAGAGAGGCTGAACAGGCTGGGGCTGTTTTCCCTGCAGCATTGGAGGCTGAGGGGTGACCTTATAGACGTTTACAAAATTATGAGGGGCATGGATAGGGTAAATAGACAAAGTTTTTTCCTGGGTCGGGGAGTCCAGAACTAGAGGGACTGGAGAACTAGAGGTTTAGGGCAAGATGGGAAAGATATGAAAGAGACCTAAGGGGCAACATTTTCACACAGAGGGTGGTACGTGTATGGAATGAGCTGCCAGAGGATGTGGTGGAGGCTGGTACAATTGCAACATTTAAGAGGAATCTGGATGGGTATATGAATAGGAAGAGTTTGGAGGGATATGGGCTGGGTGCTGGCAGGTGGGACTAGATTGGGTTGGGATATCTGGTCGGCATGGGCGGGTTGGACCGAAGGGTCTGTTTCCAAGCTGTACACCTCTATGACTCCATGACTCTATGATTCATTACTCCTAGAAGCAGTCCTGATTTGCAGACCTTATCTTCTGATGTCAGTTAATATCTGTTTTATGCAATAATTTTCTGTTGACACACATAGTTTTAGAATGATTCTGGAGTAACATGAAATTCACCTGCTGAACAGGATTGGAAGGATTTTTTGAAGTTCAAGCACTCAAAGGGAACTGAACAGATTTCTATTTGTAAGTGACATTAAAGTCTGCAAAAAATTATTTGGGAAACTATTTGAATTGAATTGAATTTACAACCCAGGTCAGGGATAAATATCTGCAACTTCACCACTCTTTTTCAAATAATGGTATGGAATCTTTTATATTCAACTGAATGGGCAAACAAGGGTCTAAAATTAACTGGAAGTGAATACTTTCCATTATGCCAAAATTCCCTCGACATGCCCCAGAGTTAACTAGAGTAAGACTTGAATCATCAACCTTTAGGGTCTAATAGCGTAGTTAGGAGGTATGGTCAACTGTACTACAGCTGGTACACAGAGAAAATGGGTGGGTGGAGAGATTTAAGGCGCCAACACCAGAAAGCATTGATGAGCCAATAGTGAAATGACTAAAACCAAAGATACTCAAGAGACAAGAACAGGATGAGGACAGAGATCTCTGTGGGTGGAAGGACTGGAGAAATAAACAGGACAACATCTGACAAAAAGCAAACAGAATAATGTCAAGCACCTATTAACTGTTCATCTGCTAATATTGCCCACAGCAATTGGGGAGTTATAGGTGCTTTCTGCGAGAAACAAACATCCATAAATACTGATACTGAGTCATTGCACTGTCCTCACCAGAGCAGCTAAACAGAAATTGAAAACAATTATTTATCCATTCGTTCTGAGATGGGCATGCAGTAAAAATCTGCCAGTGTTGACCCTGAAAGTGGCTTTGATTGCAAGGTTAATGATGAATGGAAGGTACAGTGTCTACATGTTGGGTCTCAACTGTGAAACTACACTGAACTGACAGTAAGTGTTAAACTGAACATAGCCCCTCAGTTTGGCATTCAAACTCTCAATGGGAGGCAGAAATCTGAATATTGTGATGAAAGGATTTAAAACGAAGGTCTTCATTTGCTCAACACAGCACTCTCTCATTAGCTCGTGCTGGTCTATACCGTGAGCTATGAAACTGGGCCAGAACTAAATAACGATGGAAAAACAACAAGCTACATTTATATTGCACCTGTAATTCAGTAAATCAACTCACAGGGCTGTCATCAAATAAAATTTAGAACCAGCACAGAGAATGCTGGAGAATCTCAGCAGATCAGGCAGCATCTGTGGAGAGAGAGAGAAAAACAGAGTTAATGTTTCAAGTCTGGCAGGACGTTTCTTCAGAACTGAAACTCAAATCTCCAGCAGCCGCAGTACTTGTCTTCAGCTTTACAGAATATATTTGGTCAAAAAATAAGTCACTTGCAATGCAGCAAGTTCATAGGAAGGCTAATGAGTTTACTGCCAGAGGATTTGAGTATAGGAGTAGTGAAGTCTTTCTTCAATTGTGTAGGAGCTTGGTTAAAATACACCTGAAGTACAGTTCTAGTCTCCTTATCTCAGGAAAGACATTATCATCACACAGAGAGTACAAAGATTCACCAGACCTGCTCCCAAAATGGCAAGACTGTCCTATGAAGAGATTGGACAAAGTGGGCCAGTATTCTCTAGAGGTGATCTCATTGAAAGTTACAAACTATCTCAAAGGATAGACAGAGTAGACGCTGGTAAGGTGTTTCTTTGGGTTAGGAGTCCAGAACCAGGGAGCACGTTTAAAAATAAGGGGGATGCCATTGAGGACAGAGATGAGGAGAAATTGTTTTTCTCAGAGTGTTATGAACCTTTGGAATTTCTGATTACCAGTGCTGTACACGGTTTTGGAGATGAAGTCAGTAAACGACATTGACGTGTTCAGTCAGCTATGATCTTTGGTCATGATTTGGAGATGCCGGCGTTGGACTGGGGTGTACAAAGTTAAAAGTCACACAACACCAGGTTATAGTCCAACAAGTTGAATTGGAAGCACACTAGCTTTCAGAGTGCCGTTCCTTCATCAGGTGATCTTTGGTGGATGTGTGAATAACCTATTCCTGTCTTAGATATCCAAACTTTCTCCAGCAGAATTAGAGGAATGTTGTGACACTCAGGGCTCCAAGAGAGTACAGAGACAGAGAGATGATGAGACAATAGAGGGGTTTGAAATCAAGTTTGAGAATTTTAAAATGGAAGTGTTGCTGAGCTGTGACACACTGTAATGTGAGAGCTACATTGTTGTGGATGAACTGAGGCCTACAGACACAGGCTCCAGTCCAGGTAATCTGACAGTACTCTGACCAAGTGCACCTTCACATATGCTCAGTAGCTATACTCAAAGGAAAGGTGTAATTCCCTTTACAATTACCCACACCTTCAGTATTCTAGTTCAAACCCAGGCCACACTGAATGAGTGATAGTACACACTGCATGCTAGCTACAGCTAGTCCTCTGCCGAATGAGCTCAGTGCAGGGAAGGTTCACCAGGATGTCACCTGGTCTCGAGGGCATCGGCCGTGAGGAAAAGGTTAACAAGACTAGGATTGTTTTCACTGGAAAGATGGCGGCTCAGAGGAGACCTGATAGAGGTCTATAAAACTATGAGAGGCATCGATAGGGTGGATAGTCCGAGGCCTTTTCCAGGGTTGAAGTTTCAATTACAGGGGGGCACAGTTTCAAAGTGAGGGGGGACGGACGTTTAAGGGCCATGTGCGGGAGATGGTTTTCATGCAGAGAGTGGTAAGAGCCTGCAACACATTGCCAGAAGAGCTGGTGGAAGCAGGCACCTTGGTGACATTGAAGAGGCTTCTGGACGGTTACATGAATAGGGAAGGAATAGAGAGATAGAGGCCAATTACGGGCAGAAGGCTTGTTTTTAGTTTAGTTAGGGCATGATGATCAGCACAGACTTGGAGGGCCAAAGGGCCTGTTCCTGTGCTGGACTTCTGGTTTGCTCTTTTATTGTTCTTTTATTCTTGTGTCATGTCAGTTCTGAGCAGCTGCATTTGAACACTGCTTCTCATTTAGCAGGATTTAGTGATCTCTCTCAGTAAAAGTGGCTGGCCCCTTCTGTTAAAACAGATTTCTGTAAGATGTTTTTCACCAAACATTTGGGCTATGTCACGGTGAACTCAGTGGGAATTTCAAAAGAAGGGAAGATGATGTGGTGGGATTTGTAGCACATTCATGTCCCTCTTGTAAGTGTTTGTTTATTAGTTTGATCTTGGAATGTAGATGATGCCTGTCTATGGAGTCAAATTATCTGCAAATGAGTGTCTGGCAAAACTGTGGAGAGCTGACCACATTCTGTGACACTGCAGTCACATGGAGAGCAAACCTAGTCCCTTCCTCCAATGAATAAACCAGTTGGATTTTTACAACAATCATATTATAGTCACTTTGACTTAATTTACTTTGGTTACATGGGATTTGAACTCCTGACCTTCTTGTTGATAGGAGGTCAGGCAGCATCAAAGGAGCAGGAGAATCGACGTTTCGGGCATAAGCCCTTCTTCAGGAATGAGGACGGTGTGCCAAGCAGGCTAAGATAAAAGGTAGGGAGGAGGGACTTGGGGGAAGGGCGTTGGGAATACGATAGGTGGAAGGAGGTTAAGGTGAGGGTGATAGGCCGGAGAGGGGGTGGGGGCGGAGAGGTCAGGAAGAAGATTGCAGGTCAAGAAGGCAGTGCTGTGTCCGAGGGTTGGGACTGAGAAACGGTTGGGGGAGGGGAAATGAGGAAGGTGGAGAAATCTGCATTCACAGCCTTCCTCATGTCCCCTCCCCCCACTTTTCTC
>NC_057735.1:2974634-2991664 GCF_004010195.1 Chiloscyllium plagiosum
GTAATTACGGAAGATGGACTGTTCTACGTAGCCAACAAAGAGACAGGCATAGCTGGGGCCCATACGGGTGCCCATGGCTACCCTTTTCATCTGGAAAAGGGGTAGTTGAAATGTTCAGCCGGTGGGGTTGGTTGGATGTGGGTGTCCCAGAGATGTTCTCTGAAACGTTCTGCAAGTAGGCAGCCTTTCTCCCCAATGCAGAGGAGACCACATCAAGAGCAACAAACACAGTAGATGAGGTGGGTGGATGTGCAGGTAAATTTCTGCTGGATGTGGAAGAATCCTTTGGGGCCTTGGACGGAGGTGAGGGGGGGGAGGTGTGGAGGCAGGTTTTACACCTCTTGCAGCTGCAAAGAAAGGTACTGGGAGGGGAGGGTGGGTTGGTAGCAGGGCATTGACCTAATGAGGGAGGCAAAGAGGGAATGGTCTCTAGGGAATGCTGATAGGGGTGGGGAGAGAAATGTTTCTCTGGTGGCGGGGTCTGACTGTAGGTGACGGAAATGACGGAGGATGATGTGTTGTATCCAGAGGTTGGTGGAGTGGAAGGTGAGGACCAGGGGGGTTCTGTCCTTGTTGCAATAGAGGGGTGGGGTTCAAGGGCGGGGGTGTGGGAAGTAGAGGAGATGCGCTGGAGTCTAGTAAACCTCACTATAACTCTACAATCATTCTATGGTGGCAGAGTGGTAGCATCCCTACCTCTGGATAGAATACCCACCTGCCCCAAAGCTGTGTATAACATACCGAAACAGGTTGATTAAAATAACTCCAATCACTATGTTCATCAAATGGAGTGTTGGTACGTGAGCCAGAGCACTTATATCTACACAGTATCTCCAATCAGATCAAACTTTACATCACAGGAGCATTAAAAAGCAAGGTTCTATACCAAGACAAGACGATAACAGATTCATGGCCAAACCAATCAGTTTAATGAGAGCGTTAATTTAGCAGAGAAAGGCAGAGAGATGGAAAGATGGAATTCCAGCATTTGCATTTCCGGAAGTTGCCAGTATGCCCACAAGTGTTGGAGCAAGTCAATGCCAAAAGGTAGTGATGTAGTGGCAATGTCACTGAACCAGGAGTCCAGAGGTTAATGTCCTACAAAGGTGTGTGTTCAAATACCAGTTGGTGATGTTTATATTTCACTAAGTTTTTTTAAAAATGGGATTGAAATCCAGTCTCAATGTTTATGGCCATGACACAATGACCGATTTTTGTAAAAACCCATCTGGTTCAGGAATTGGACACTCTGGAGGCAGGCAGCATGTTTCCGCTGATGGGTGAGTCCCGAACCAGAGGACACAGCTTAACAATAAGGGGTAGGTCATTTAGAACAGAGTTGAGGAGAAACTTCTTCACCCAGAGAGTGGTGGGTGTATGGAATGCTCTGCCCCAGAAGGCTGTGGAGGCCAAGTCTCTGGATACTTTCAAGAAAGAGATGGATAGAGCTCTTAGGGATAGTGGGATCAATGGTTATGGGGATAAGGCAGGAACAGGATACTGACTGTGGATGATCAGCCATGATCATAATGAATGGTGGTGCTGGCTCGAAGGGCAGAATGGCCTACTCCTGCACCTATTGTCCATTGTCTCGTGTCTATTGCCTATTGAATGTCTGTAGGGAAGGAAATCTGCCACGCTTACCTGGTCTGGCCTACTCTTGACTCTCGACCCGCAGCAATATGGTTGTCTCAATCGGCCTCTGAACTTGGCAGAGTAAGACATTCAGTTTAGGGGCAATTAGTAGTACTCACATCTGATGAAAGAGAAAATTTATGGG
This sequence comes from Chiloscyllium plagiosum, assembly GCF_004010195.1. Classification (NCBI taxonomy): domain Eukaryota; kingdom Metazoa; phylum Chordata; class Chondrichthyes; order Orectolobiformes; family Hemiscylliidae; genus Chiloscyllium; species Chiloscyllium plagiosum. Next base: position 2,976,415 of record NC_057735.1, read on the forward strand.
GATCAGGCGGGGTCACTGAATCCCTATAGTGTGGAAGCAGGCCGTTCAGTCCATCGAGTCAACACCAACCCTCCAAACTGCATCCCACCCAGAGCCACCCTTTCCCTGTAACCATGAATTTCCCATGGCTAAACCACCTAGCCTGCACATTTTGGAGCAATTTATCATGACCAACTCACCTAACCTGCACATCCTTGGAGGAAATCTGGGCACACATGGGGAGAACGTGCAAACTCCACACAGCCAGTCGCCCGAGGCTGGAATCAAACCCAGGTCCCTGGCGCTGTGAGGCAGCAATGCTAACCACTGAGCCACCCCTTAGATATCACTGAGCGTTGTGCGCCTGGAGGACAGTACAGAGAAGGAAGGTGTAAGGCCACAGAGACATTGGGAAACAAGGATGAAAATTTTAAAACCATTACATTGTTTGACTGGGATCCAATGTAGATCAGAGAGTACAGTGACATTAATGTGGGTCAGGCGAGGAGCAGATGAGCTTTTAGCTGACCACAATCTACATTTTGGGAGGTGGGCAAGGAAAGCTTTCCCTGTGTGAAGTTCCTCTAACTCTTCTCATTTTACATTAAAGAATTAAACAATTATCTGCAGGGAAGTCTATTATTCTGTTGCAAGGCAAAACAGCAGGATGCTGCTGCACATTAATATACATTAACATCCTACAGAGACAGAGTGAGGAGCTTGGGCCTGAGAGCATGGCTGAATAAGCTGGCAATCTCACTGAAACGTACTGAATTCTCAGAGGGCTCAACGGGCTAAATCTTGTTTCGAGACAGTGGGAACTAGAACCAGAGAACTCAGTTTCAGAATGGGCATTTGAGACACAGAGGTGAAATGAGGAGGAATCTTTCCAGCCAAAGGGTGGTGGAACTTTGAAATATTTTACCCCAGAGAGCTGTGAAGGCTCAGTCAGTCATTGAGTCTGTTTAAGGTGGAGATTTCTAAATATTAAAGGGATATTGGGATCGTGCAAGAAATAGGTGTTGCAAAACCCAGTGTAATAGCACAGCAGACTGGAAAGGCCAGATCTCCTGTTTATATTTCCCTATAATGTTATCTTTTCCTACAATGTAGGGAAACTACATTCTCCCTGTGTCTCCTCCAGGTGCTCCAGTTTCCTCCCACAGTCCATAGGCCATGCTAAATGTAGGATTACAAGGATGCTCTTCAGAGAGGGTTGGTGCAAGCTCAATGGGCCAAATGGCCTCTTTCAGTACTATCTGGATTCTATGAACCTATGTTTCACAATCAGCCTGTTCAGAGATATTATTACAAATCTCTGAAGCAAATGGGACTTGTACTCAGGTCTCTCAGTCCAGAGTTGGGGACACTACCTCTGCACCACAAGAGGGCCCCTAGAGATTATGCGAAAATGTGTCAGGTTCATTGTCTGCAGTTTTCATTCCTACAAACATTGACCACTTCCTGCCAGTCAATTCAGTGAGCCTGCTATTTGAAGCTGTAATCCATCCCACCATTGAGCCACATGCCTGTGTTTTAACTTTGTTCTAAGCTTTCCTTAGACCAGATCAATCAGTACAAGGTTGCTATTACTCACGTCTAAGGCAGGTGAGAGTAGAATTCAGGCCTCCTGGCCAAAACGTAGGGGCATTACCATTGCATCACAGCAGCCCTACCGAGCTACAAATCTTCTCACAAACTTTGAACACCTACCATTTAATGATGAAGTGATCATTGACTTGATGCACAAATGGCCAGATGTCAGAACACAAGGTAAACAGTATAGGGCTGAGCCCCAGGAGATCCTGGATGTACATTGTGTGAAGGTCAGTCTGTCCACCCTTAATTACCTCTCCAGTCTCCTTCAATCTTCCTGTAACTTTCATCTCAATACATCCTTTCCAATCCATCCTATCTGTTGCTTTTGCCTTATTTAGTCTCTGACACCTCAACCTGATGAATGTTCCTGTCTCTACGATAACTCTCTATCTGTCTGCATGCTTTTCCCCTTTCCCCACTGCCTCCACTTTGTAAAAGGGTGTCCCTCTGTTCCAGTCTCTCCTCATCTGCAACTTTGTCTTGCAAGTTGCTCCAATGCCTGTCCCTCTTCAGCCTATTTCTGTATCTTGGCAAGACTATCTCTCAGATAGCCCTGCTACAGGATGGGTTTCACAGTGCCACTGTGTCTTGTGGGAAAGACGTGGACTATACCAGAGATATTAATGAAATATGTGAGGTGAGAGTGACAATAGTTGACATCAAGACTGGGGGGTCACCAAGTTTGGAGAAGATTTGTAGCTGAGGTTGAGGTGCTGGATATAAGTTTGCTCACTGAGCTGGAAGATTCATTTTCCATTGGGGGTTACATCACGGAGCTTAAGCAAAACTGGAGAAATGGGAATGAGGGGGAAGCTCTCTGCTTGTAGGAGTCAAACCTGGCACAGAGGAAGATGGCTGAGGTTATCAGAATTCAGTCTCAGCTCCAGGACATTTATGCAGGAGTTCCTCAGGGTAGTGTACCCGGCCCAACCATCTTCAGCTGCTTCATTAATGACCTTTCCTCCATCATAAGGTCAGAAGTGGAATGTTCACTGATGATTGCACAATGTTCACCACCATTTGCAACTCCTCAGATACTGTAGCAGTCCATGGCAAATGCAAAAACCACAGACAATATCAAGACTTGGGTTGACAAGTAGCAAGTACCTTCTATAGCTATATCAGGAAGAATAGAATGACCAGAGTAAGATTAGGGCCAATCAAAGATGGTAGTGGAAAGTTTTGTGTGGAATCTGAGGACATAGGGGAAACTCTTAATGAATACTTTTTGTCAGTATTCACATTGGAAAAGGGCAATGTTAGTGAGATTATGGAGATACAGGCCACTAGATGAGATGGGATTGAGGTTGACAAAGAGGAGGTTTTAGCAATTTTGGAAGATCTGAAAATAGATAAGTCCCCTGGGCCGGATGGGATTCATCCTCGGATTCTCTGGGAAGCCAGGGAGGAGATTGCAGAGCCTTTGGCTTCAATCTATATGTCATCATTGTCCACAGAAGTAGTGCCAGAAGACTGGAGGATAGCAAATGTTGTTCCCTTGTTTAAGGAGGGGAGTGGAGACAACCCTGGGCATTATAGACCAAGGTTAAAAATCACACAACATCCGGTTATAGTCCAACAGATTTATTTGGAAGCACTAGCTTATGGAGCGCTGCTCCTTCATCAGGTGGTTGGAACAGTGCTCCGAAAGCTAGTGCTTCCAAATAAACCTGTTGGACTATAGCCTGGTACTGTATGATTTTTAAATTTGTGCACCCCAGTCCAACACCAGCATCTCCAAATCAATTATAGGCCAGTGAGCGTTACTTCGATTGTGGGTAAGGTGTTGGAAAAAGTTATAAGAGATAAGATTTATAATCATCTGGAAATGAATAATTTGATTAGAGTTAGTCAACAAGGTTTTGTGAAGGGTAGGTCATGCCTCACTAACCTTATTGAGTTCTTCGAGAAGGTGACCAAACAGGTGGATGAAGGTAAAGCGGTTGATGTGGGGTATATGAACTTCAGTAAGGCATTTGATAAGGTTCCACACGATACACTATTGTACAAAATACAGAGTTTCAGGATTGAATGTAATTTAGTGGTTTGGATCAGACATTGGCTAGCTGAAAGGAGACAGAGGGTGGTGGTTGATGGGAAATGTTCATCCTGGAGCTCAGTTACCAGTGGTGTGCCGCAAGGATCTGTTTTGGGGCCACTGCTGTTTGTCATTTTTATGAATGATATGGATGTGAATGTACAAGGATGGGTTAGTAAACTTGCGGATGACACTAGGTAGTGCCAAAGGATGTTGTGGGTTACAGAGGAACACAGATAAGATGCAAAGCTGGGCTGAGAAGTGGCAAATGGAGTTTAATGCGGAAAAGTATGAGGTAGTTCAATTCGGACAAAGTAACAGGAATGCAGAGTACTGGGCTAATGGTAACATTCTTGGCAGTGTAGATGAACAGAGAGATCTCAGTGTCCAGATGCATAAATCCCTGAAAGTTGCCACGCAGGTTGATAAGAAGGCATATTAAATTAGATTAGATTACTTACAGTATGGAAACAGGCCCTTCGGCCCAACAAGTCCACACCGCCCCGCCGAAGCGCAACCCACCCATACCCCTACATTTACTCCTTACCTAACACTACGGGCAATTTAGCATGGCCAATTCACCTGACCTGCACATCTTTGGACTGTAGGAGGAAACCGGAGCACCCGGAGGAAACCCACGCAGACATGGAGAGAACGTGCAAACTCCACACAGTCAGTCGCCTGAGGCGGGAATTGAACCCGGGTCTCTGCCGCTGTGAGGCAGCAGTGCTAACCACTGTGCCACCGTGCCGCCCACATATGGTGTGTTAGCGTTTATTGGTAGGGGGATTGAGTTTCGGAGCCACGAGGTCATGCTGCAGCTCTACAAGACACTGGTGCGGCCGCACCTGGAGTATTGCTTACAGTTCTGGTCACCGCATTATCGGAAGGATGTGGAAGCTTTGGGAAGGGTTCAGAAGAGATTAACTAGGATGTTGCCTGGTATGGAGGAGAACTGAGGCTGTTTTTATTGGAGAGAAGAAGGTTGAGAGGTGACTTAATTGAGACGTATAAGATAACCAGAGGGTTAGATAGGGTGGCAGTGAGAGCCTTTTTCCTCAGATGGTGAAGGCTAATATAAGGGGATATAGTTTTAAATTGAGGGTTGATAGATTTAGGACAGATATCGGGGTAGTTTCTTTACTCAGAGAGTCGTAGGGCTGTGGAACGGCCTGCCTGCAACAGTAGTAGACTTGCCGACGTTAAGGGCAATTAAATGGGCTTTGGACATATATATGGATAATAATGGAATGGTGTAGGTTAGATGGGCAACAATGAGGGCCGAAGGGCCTGTACTGCGCTGTAACATTCTATGTTATAATTAACATATGTGCCACACGTGCCAGAATATGGCCATCTCCAACAAGGGAGATCTAAGAATTGTTCCTTGACATTCAATGGCATTATCTTGGCTAAATACTCATTATATCCTGAGGGTCATGATTGACCAGAAACTGAACTGGACCAGCCATATAAACACAATGGCTATAACAGCAGGTCAGAGGCTAGGCTCAGAATATTGCAGCCTGATACCTCACCACATCCCCTTGCCTCACCAAAAGCCTGCCCACCATTAACAAGCTCAGGGCTGAAGTGAGATGGAACATTCCAAACTTGTCTGTCTGCAGCAGCTCCAACAAGCTCAGCACCATCTGGGACCAATCAGCCCATTTGATTGGCACCACTTCCACACCCTTAAACATTCGCTCCCGCGTCACTAAACAGTGGCAACTGTGTGTACCATCGGCAGGGCAGGTTCATTGGGCCGAATTGTCTACGCTTACTCCGAAATCCCAAAGCTAATCTACAAGATGCATTGCAACAACTCACCAAGCCTCATTCAACACAACGTTCAGAACCTGCGACCTCTCCCACCTAGTGTGCCAAAGGGACAGACACTTGGGAACACCACCATTTGCAAGACACTCACCGTCCTGACTTAGAGATGTGTCGCTATTCCTTCAGCGACGTTGGGTCAAACCCTGGAACTCCCTCCGTAAGGGCATTGTGAATGTCCCCTCACCACTTGAACTGAAGCAGTTCAAGAGGGCAACTCATCCTCATCTTGACAAGGGGCAATTAGGGACAGGCAATAAATGCTGGCCCCATCCAGTAACACTTACATCTTGTGAAAGAATAAAAAGAATTCAGTGAACCACTACAAACGTTCCCTCATATGCAACATGAGACTGTCTTTGCTCTCTCCTCCTAATAACTAGTCTGTAGCTTCACTCTCCAGACTCTGGCCTATTTAAACACCCCACCTGCTCTGCATACAGAAATGGAGAAAATTAATTTGCACCATATTTAATTTAAACAGAAGTACGGTCTGTGTAATCCCCAGGAGGTTGCTGCTGAAGATTAGTCAGGAGTTTCCTTCAGCCTTGGAGCAATGTTGAGTTTGATTGAGTTCCAAACAGAGAAGCAGTTCATCTACTGTTCGATAGAAGGAGGTTCTGGGGGAGACAATACCTGCCTCCCCACTGCCTGCTCAGAGCAAGGATACCCCCACCTGTTAACCCCAGCATGTGCTGACAAAACCCCCTCCCACTCTTCTCAGACTGAGACACAGACAATATATTTAATTGGATCTTTTCCCTATTGTGTTATCTGATGTGTTTTCCAGATGTAGGAGCAGACCAACATGATTAAAAATTTAAACTAGTTTGTTTAGCTGTTTCACAGACGCAGGAGTTTAAAGGTTGGAGGTGAAAGATTGATGCCCACGCACATCCCCTTAAAAAAAGGGAGACTCACACTGAATATTTAAGACCCTGCAGTATTGAATCCACCTCAACTGAATAACAAACAGCAGAATAGATTACTGAGCATCGGGAAAATGGTGGAAAATAAATCCTCACATCACCTTTGCTTCACTTTAAATCTACACCCTTTTTTTCTTTTTCCTTCTATCTGCAGGAAAAGCTTATTCCTATCTGCTCTGTCCAGACCACCCATGATTTAGAAAATCTCGATCAGGTTACCTCTCAGCCTCTCTCCAAGGAGAACAACCCCAATTTCTTCAATCTATTAAAACCAAAAGAATTGCAGATGTTGTAAATCGGAAACAAAAGCAGAAGTTGCTGGAAAAGCTCAGCAGGTCTGGCAGCATCTGTGGAGAGAAATCAGAGTTAATGACTGGGGAAGGGTCACTGGTCCCAAACACTGATTTCTCTCCACAGATGCTGCCAGACCTGCTGAGCTTTTCCAGCAATTTCTGCTTTTGTTTCTTCAATCTATCCTCATAACTGATGTTTCTAACTCCTGAAACCATTTTTATAAATCGTTTCTTCACTCTTTCCAATGTATTTCCATCTTTCCTATAAGTGAGATGGAACACCCACAGCTGTACACAATACTCCAACTGAAATCTAACCAGTACCTTGTACAACTTCAGCAATACTTCCTTGGACAGTAACCCATGCCCATATTAATAAAGCCAAGAACACTGTCTGCTTTATTAACTGCTCTCTCCTCCTAATATGTTTTTTTCAATCATCTGTGCACATAAACACCCACTCCCCTCTGCTCCTCCACCCCCTTTAAATTTGTATCTCCTATTTTATATTGTCATTCAATTTTCTTCCTCACACTTGTGAGTGCATCACCTCACACTTGTCTACATTGAACCTCCTCTTTCACCTATCAGCCCCTCCATCACCCTGGTGGAGTGCTGCACAGGAGGCTACTGAGTAAGATAAGGGCCCATGGTGACAGAGACATGGTGCTAGCATGGTGCTGGCTGTCTGGCGGGAAGCAGAGTGGGGATAAAAGGGTCCTTCTCAGGATAGCAGCCGGTGACAAATTTTGTTCTACAAGGCTCAGTGTTGGGACCACAACTTTTCACTTTATATATTAATGATCGAGGTGAAGGAACTGGGGGGTATTCTGGCTAAGCTTGCAGATGATACAAAGATAGATAGGTAGAGGGACAGGTAGCATTGAGGAGGCGTGGAGACTGTAAAAGGATTTGGACAGGTTAGGAGAGTGGGCAAAGAAGTGACAGATGGAGTACAACGTGGGAAAATGTGAGGTCATGCACTTTGGTAGGACGAATAGAGACTATTTTCTAAATGGGGAGAAAATTCAGAAATCTGAAGTGCAAAGAGACTTGGGAGTTTTAGTCCAGGATTCTCTCAACGTAAACGTGTAGGTTGAGTCAGTAGAGGACTTGAATATAAAAGTAGAGATATATTTCTGAGGCTCTATAAGGTTATGGTCAGACCACATTTGGAGTGTTGTGCACAGTTTTGGGCCCCATATCTCAGGAAGGATGTACTGTCCCTGGAATATGTTCAGAGAAGGTTCACAAGAATGGTCCCAGGAATGAAAAGCTTAACATATGGGGAATGTTTGAGGACTCTGGGTCTATATTTAGTGGAGTATAGAAGAATGGGGGGGGGGGGGGTGCTCTAGCTGAAACTTATAGAATGCTGAATGGCCTGGACAGAGTGGATGTTGGGAAGATGTTTCAATTGGTAGGAGAGATGAGGACCCGAGGACACAGCCTTAGAGTAAAGGGAAGACCTTTTAGAAAGGAGATAAAGGAAATTTCTTCAGCCAGAGAGTGGGGACTCTACGGAATTCATTGCCACAGAAGGCTGGGGAGGCCAGGGCTTTGAGTATATTTAAGACGGAGATAGATAGATTCTTGAGTATCAAGGGGATCAAGGGTTACAGGGAGAAAGCGGGCGAATGGGGATGAGAAACTTATCAGCCATGATTGAATGGCAGAGCAGTCTCAATGGGCTGAATGGCCTCAGTTCTGCTCCTATGTCTTATGGCCTTATAAAGTTCTACACTCCTCCCTACTTCTGGTCACAATCTCAAGTTCTCCCAAGTTTTATGTTGTCATGTGGAACAACTGGATGTTCAAAAGCAAAAAAACTTCACGGAAGGCAGAACTATGTGATCACATTCACGAACAAGTAAATTCACCACAATCCCACTCCCTCATTAGATAGAGAGAGGTAACTAGCTGCTGGTATAACCTGTGGGTCAGTACATCACTGCCGCAGGGAGAGGCTGAGAAGGCGAGTCCTCCATGGTAACCTCAGCTACATTGTTGGTGTCACTCTATATCACAAACCAGTCATTCGGCCAACTGAGCTAACCAGACATTTTGAGTAAATATCTAACATGTGGAATAGTGAATGTGTTTGGCAGGTATCAGGAAGAGTTACAGGTCGGGTTAGGATGTTAATGCCATGGGTACCATTAGTGACTATAATGATGAAGACTATGTAGTGGTGTTATACAACCAGTTACTTGGATCAATTATTCAGAGTCTATTGATTTTGAAGAATTCTCATGTAAACTGCTGTAGTCAATTCTTTATGATATTAGATTTATATTGTATTGGATCAAAATAATGTAGTTTGCAAAATAACTGTGTTGGAGAATTGATTCAAATTCTTTTGTGTTGTTGGTGTTTACTTATTTCATAGAACCCCTACAGTGCGGAAACAGGCCATTCAGCCCATCAGGTCCACACCAATCCTCTAAAGAGCATCCCACCCAGGCCCACACCATCCCTGTAGCCCTACATTTCCCCTGACTAATCCACCGAGCATGCACATCCCTGGAAACTATGGGCAATTTAGTATGGCTAATCCACCTAACCTGAACATCTTTGGACTGTGGGAGAAAACTGAAGCACACTCACATAGACATGAGGAGAATGTGCAAACCCCACACAGACCATCAACCGAGGGTGGAATTGAACCGAGGCCCCTGGTGCTGTGAGGCAGCAGTGCTAACCACTGAGCCACTGTGGTGAATGCATTTCGGCCCCCATTGAACACACACATCAATCCCTCCAAAGGTTACATGGGGAAAAGTCAATCCTCTGATGCTTGACTTAAAACATTAGTCTCAAAAATTTAGCTTTTGCAGATGACACTAAGGTTGGTGGAGTAGCAGATAATGAAGGGGACTGTCTGAGAATACAGCAGAATATAGATAGATTGGAGAGTTGGGCAGAGAAATGGCAGATGGAGTTCAATCTGGACAAATGCATTTTGGAAGATGTAATTCTAGAGCGAACTATAGAGTAAATGAAAACGTCCTGGGGAAAACTGATGTACAGAGAGATCTGGGTGTTCAGGTCCATTGTTCCCTGAAGGTGGCAACGCGGGTCAGTAGAGTGGTCAAGAATGCTTTCCTTTATCGGACAAGATATTGAGTACAAGAGTTGGCAGGTCATGTTACAGTTGTATAAGACTTTGGTTTGGCCACATTTGGAATACTGCTTACAGTTCTGGTTGCCACATTACAAAAGGATATGGATGCTTTGGAGAGGGTGCAGTGGAGCTTCACCAGAATGTTGCCTGGTATGGAGGGTGCTAGCTAAGAAGAGAGGTTGAGTAGGTTAGGATTATTTTCATTGGAAAGAAGGCGGTTGAGAGGGGACCTGATTGAGGCCTACAAAATCATGAGAGGTGTAGACAGGGTAGATAGCAAGAAACTTTTTCCAAGAGTGGAGGACTTAATTACTAGGGGTCACGAGTTCAAAGTGAGAGGGAAAAAATTTAGGGGAGATATATGTGGAAGGTTCTTTACGCAGAGGGTGATGGATGCCTGGAATGCTTTGCCAGCGGAGGTGGTAGGGGTGGGAACGATAACATCATTTAAGATATATCTAGACAGATACATGAATGGGCAGGGAGCAAACGGACACAGATCCTTAGAAAATAGGTGGCAGGTTTAGATAGAGGATGTGGAATGACACAGGGTTGGAGGGCCGAAAGGCCTGTGCTCAAATGTTCTTTGATCTTTGCTCTTTAAACGTGTATAGATGGTATAAAGCACAGATTCCTCGACAATCCCATTTCTATCTGTGAGATCTTACGCTGTATTAATTTGGTTGCTGCATCTCTTTACATCACCGAAGTAACCACACTGGAGAAAAATATCTCAGTCTTTACTCAGAAGAACTTTGAGGATGTGAAGGAAGCTACTTAAATGCAAGTGTTCTTTTTTACATAAAAAATATAATCATTCAATTGTTCCAATGTTCTGGAGCAGAAAATTAAAATAAAAACATTCAAAGAATCTTGGCAAATACTGAGGATTGTAATGAATAATGAATGCAGCGGATCCTGTGACAAGCTGCATCACACACGATTGAAGCACTTGTCACACATCTGACAGGTCCAAACCACATGACTACAAACTGTGCAATTCACCAATTTACCAACCTGAGAGTCAGCATAAACAAATCTCAGAGGCCGAATGAGAGAATTAAAGCATTTGAATCTACATAGAATTCCAGGCAGTAAGTGGTTGAGGTGATGGTGGTAACATGGACAGTCACTGGATATTAACCCAGACCGCAGGCTAATATGATGGGGCCAAGGGCGCAATGTCACACCACAATGGCTGGTGGAATCTAAGTTGCTGAGGAACATAAGAAATAGGAACAGGCTGAAGCTGTTCTGATCATGGCTGATCCAACACTCCACTTTCCTGCTCTTTCTCCTTAATCCTTGGTTCCCCGACAGAGCAAGAATCTCTCTATCTCAGCCTTAAATGTATCCAAGGACTCTGCCCCCACAGGTCTCTGTGGCAATGAGTTTCAAAGACTCACAACCCTCTGAGAGTTTGAATTCCTCCTCATCTCAGTCTGAAATTGGTGCGCCTCTATTCTGAGACTATTCCCTCTGGTCCTAGACTCTCCCATTAGGGGAAACATTCTCTCAGCATTGACCCTGTCGAACCCTTTAAAAATCTGTGATGTGAAGCCACTGACAACTATCATGAATTGCTGTAAAAATCCAAAGGTTCACTCAGCTTAAGGGCAAATTGGGATAAGTTACAAATGCTGATCTTGCCAGTGCAACATGCACCCCACAAAAAAAACATTATACATGAGGGCACTGGGGTATTTATTGGAGGTAATGGGTATTAAGACAGAATCTGTATTTATATAGCACCAGTCACAACCTCAAGATATCCCGAAATATTTGATAATTTTTGAAGTAGTATTTTTCACTCTCGGGGGACATGGGGGTCACTGGCTGCGTCAGCATTTACTGCCCGTCCCTAGTTGCTCCTTGAGAAGGTGGGGGTGAGCTGCCTTCTTGAACCACTGCAGTCCATGGGCTGTAGGTAGACTCACAATGCCCTTGGGGAGGGAATTTCCGGATTTTGACCCGGTTACACAGAGGAACGGCGATAGATTTCCAAGTCTGGATGATGAGGGGCTTGGTTGTGTTCCCACGTATCTGCCTCCCTTGTCCTTCTCGATGGAAGTGGTCATGGGTTTGGAAGGTGCTGTCTGTTTTGTAATGTAAGAAATGCAACAACAAAGTTGTCCACAGAAAACTACATGGTATTAATAACCAGATAGGAAGCAGTTTTGGTCTCTTTGTCTGAGGAAGGATGTTCTGGATATGGATCGAATGCAATGAAGTTTGCCAGGCTGATTCCTGGGATGGCAGGACTGATGTATGGAGAGGGACTGGATCAGTCAGACTATATTCACTACAGTGGGATCTCATAGAAACCTATAAAATTGTTACAGGACCAGACAGGGTAAACACAGGAAGGATGTTCCTGATGATGGGGAATGCAGAACCATGGGACACAATCTAACAAGATCGGGGAGGCCATTTAGGTCTGAGCTAAGGAGAAATGTCTTCACCCAGAGAGTGGGGGGGTGGGGGGGTGCTTGTGGAATTCTCTGCCACAGGAAATGGTTGAGGACAAAACATTGCATGTTTTCAAGGAGTTGGATATATTTCTTAGGGCAAAAGTGATCAAAGGATATGTGGAGAAAGCAAGGACAGGGGAGTAATTTCAATGATCAGCCATGATCATATGGAATGGCAGAGCAGGTCTGAAGGGCTGAATGGCCTCCTCATGCTCCTTTTCTCCATGTTTGGATGACAATTTGGATATTCCAATGCATGGCGATCATGGACAGATTGCCTCTCTGCTTCTTGTCTATTAGGATTGAGCACTACATTTCCTGCTGGCATTCCTGATCCCAGAACGTGCCTGAAATTGAACAGCTCCCTTGGAGTGTGGAATACTCGAGGGAAGCCTTGGGAGAAGCACACATTTCACCATGTCCTGAGAGTTTAATATCAAACAGCACAGCCAGAATTTTGACAGCTCCTGAGAAATGTTCAGCAGGTAAAGTCAATGTGGGATTGGGGAGGGGGCACAGCTGGTAATGGGGCTATGGTGCCAGGTGGGTAGAGCACCAAGTATGTAGGGTGTCAGGAAATAAGTTGTTATGTGAGTGAGTGTGAGGTGAGCAGGGTATCATGTGGATATGGTATCAGTTGGATATGGCATTAGGTGGGTAGGGTACCTGGTCAATATGTTGCCAGTTGGATAGGTACCAGCTGGATATAGTGGTAATTGGATATGGTACCAGGTGGGTAGGGTGCCAGGTGGATGTTGTGCCAGTTAATTATTGTACCAAGTGGGTAGCATTTCAAGTGAGTGATGGTATGCTTAAGGTTGGTTAAGGTTCGGAGGTTGATGTAGATGTATCAGATCCAGTAGCAGGGAAAGAGGGTGCTGTGTTCAGCCACAGGGGATAGTGAGGGGCTGAAGGTGAAGAAGAGAGGGGTGGAGAGAGTATCTGGGCATGATGAGGACTAGTGAAATGGGGTGGGCCAGGATTGGTGAACCAAGGAGATTCAGGCCAGCAGTGGGGAAGGACTGGTGTCAGGTTGAGGAGGAGGGGATACAGTCATTTTGGTTTGCGGGTTAGGATCAGGTCTGGGACTTTAAGGGGATGGGGGAAGTGCACTGGGAGGGTAGTTGATAAATCAGAAGATCAGCTTCATAGTTTTCCAGAATTTAGACTTGTGGTTTAATTTTCCCTAGGCCACTATTTGTTTAACTGAAATGGAACCCTTGCAATTCTCTGATTTTAATGCATCCTTTCAAAGAGTTTCAAACACCAGAGAATTCCCGATGGAAATCCTCGACTTTTCAGGAAATTCCCATGAGGTCAGGCACGTCTGAGATTCTGCATTACTCAATCTGTGTTGCTCCAACAGCTGTCCAGCCACAGGAACATCTGCAAAAAATATTGTCCAGGGCTCCGGGGAGAACACCACTGTTCTTTTTTCCGAACAGGGTCATTTCGGTCTGTCAGAGGACAGAACATGCCTGGGTTTAACACCTCAAAGTGAGATTCTGACGGGGCACGGTGAGCCAATAGAAACACTGGCAGCTAATATGCTGACACTCCGTGTCTCTTCAAGAGCGAATTATTCTTGTCCTTAACTGAAGAAGCTCAGAGATCATAGCTTTCTTTATTCATTCATAGAATGTGGACATGGCTGACCGGGCCTGCATTTCTTGCCCAGTCCTAATTGCCCTGGGTGAAGGTGCAGGTAAGCAGTCTTCAGGCCCAGTGACACCTACACAACAGTTGGATATTATTTCCCATGGTCTGTGTGCCTTTCAGATATGGACCATGATGTCATCACTGTATTATAACGTGTGACGTATAAAGTTCTCATACTCCATCCTAGCCCAGGATCACTTGAAGCACGACCCTCTAGCGAAAGTACATTCTTCTGTTATAAACCAATGGAATAAATATTAGCCCAGACACTATGGTGCCTGAGGAATGCAATGCTTGTATAAAATAACTAGCTCTGATAAATGACTGTTGAATTCTTCAATACCATGATATCTACATCCAGTTTCTTATGTTACAGAAGATGACACACAGTGTCTCAGTGGTTAGCACTGCTGCCTCACAGCGCCAGGGACCCAGGTTCGATTCCAGCCTCGGGCGACAGTCTGTGTGGAGTTTTCACATTCTTCCCGTGTCTGCTTGGGTTTGCTCCCACAGTCCAAAGGTGTACAGGTCAGGTGGATTGGTCATGTAAATTTCCCACAGTGTTCAGGGATGTGTAGGTTAGGGGAATGAGTCTGGGTGGGATGCTGTTTGGAGGATCAGTGTGGACTTGTTAGGCCGAATGGCCAGTTTCCACAGTGTAGGGATTCTATGACATAATGTGGAGGTGCTGATGTTTGACTGGGGTGGATAAATCGCACGACACTAAGTTCTAGTCCAACAGGTTTATTTGGAAGCACTAGCTTTCAGAGCTCTGCCTCATCATCAGGTGAGGTCTAGTGTTCTGAAAGCTTGTGATTTCAAATAAACCTGTTGGGATTTCAATATGCAGGTAGACTGGGAGAATCAGTATGGTATTGGACCTCAAGAAAGAGACTTTGTGTAGTGCCTCCGAGATGGATTCTTAGAGCAGCTGTTGCTGGAGCCAACCAGGGAGAAGGCAATTCTGGATCTGGTATTGTGCAGCGAACCAGAATTGGTCAGGGACCTCGAAGTGAAGGAGCCATTGGGAAGTAGTGACCATAATACAATAAGCTTCAATCTGCAATTTGAGAGGGAGAGGGTACAATCGGAAGTGACAATATTTCTGTTGAATAAAGGGAACTATGGAGCTATGAGGGAGGAGATGGCCAAAGTTCAATGGTGCAATACCTTAGCAGGGATGACAGTGGAGGAACAATGGCAGATATTTCTGTATATAATGCAGAAGATGCAGGATCAGTTCATTCCAAAAAGGAAGAAAGATCCTAGGAGGAGGCAGGGGATGCCGTGGCTGACGAGGGAAGTTAAGAAACATATAAAGT
>NC_057735.1:2993578-2995254 GCF_004010195.1 Chiloscyllium plagiosum
GACACATCTTAAAAATACGGGGTAGACCATTGAGGACAGAGATGAGGAGAAACTTCTTCACCCAGAGAGTGATGGGTGTGTGGTATGCTCTGCCCCAGAGGGCAGTGGAGGCCCAGTCTCTGGATTCGTTTAAGAAAGAGTTGGATAGAGCTCTCAAGGATAGTGGAATCAAGGGTTATGGAGATAAGGCAGGAACAGGATACTGATTGAGGATGATCAGACATGATCATATTGAATGGTGGTGCAGGCTTGAAGGGCAGAATGGCCTACTCCTGCATCTATTGTCTATTGTCTATTGACTGTAACCTGGTGTTGTGTGATTTCTGGAGCTAACGTAAATATTGCCAGATCAGGTAAACATCCGGTTTGGAGCAAATTCCCGCTGTTAGGAAGAGAGCACCAGGACTTGGAAGTGGCCCAAGGATTGACAGGAAATTAACAAATATCTTCATGGAGACAGCCGATGTGGACCTGCTCTTTAGGTCCAATGACCTGAAGGAATCACAGAAAAGTGTTCCAGCGTTACTTTTCATTGTTCATCTTTGGGTTTCTCTTCACATTGATGTGTCCCCCTACATGGTCCTGTTGGTTTGGGGAGTGGGTTCAGGTCCAGGGGTATAGGGGATTGGAGGAGGTACACGTTGATGCATCATCCCATTTTATGGATGTGCGATGGGATCGGGTGTGAAACAGCCTCATCATAAATCCCCGGCAATCTGGCTTTGGACTAACCCATCACTATCCTATAATCCTGTGTTTATATATTAGTTTATATATGTATCCATATACATATATTTGCTCATACATGTGTTTATAAATGTGTTGATACATGTGTTTACATAGCTGTGTTTAAATGCGTGTTTACTTCTCTGTGTTTATATCTGTGTTTATCCACATGTTCTAGACATGGGGTGTGGTCTCAGCTCCAGATTCATCCGACAGCAAAGCTCTGAGCTCCCCTAACTCCAGCCTCTGTGTTTCTGTGATACTCTGTCATTAACATACGGGTCTTCACCCTGAGTTCTGTGCCTCCCCCTCCTAACCTCCATCTCTGTTCCCCTCACAGCTATTTCCCTGACCAACCTTCCAGTGGCCTGTCCTTTTACGTAGCTCCATGTCCCCTTTTTACTTTATAATGTTGGGAAGTATTTGCACCACCTGCTCCAATGCAGGTGCTATCCAAGTATAAGTTGTTGTTATCGGAGCAAGCACAGACCATACACACAGTGGTCACCGTGCTGGGGTCAGGGGTGAAGGGGGCTTCTCTTTGCTGAGCAGAGACTGAGTGAGAGGAGA
This sequence comes from Chiloscyllium plagiosum, assembly GCF_004010195.1. Classification (NCBI taxonomy): domain Eukaryota; kingdom Metazoa; phylum Chordata; class Chondrichthyes; order Orectolobiformes; family Hemiscylliidae; genus Chiloscyllium; species Chiloscyllium plagiosum. Next base: position 2,994,875 of record NC_057735.1, read on the forward strand.
TGGTCAGAGAGTTAGCATGTGCCCTCCAGCCCCACTCACATCTCCCACCCTTCAACCTTTCAGCTCAGAGCCAATCCTGACTCTGCATCAAGGGCCACTGACAGGGATCCCATTCAAATCGTCAGCACCTTCCCCGCCTCAGGCCCTGTGCTGTATGTCAGACCTCACACAGAGCCATATATTAACACAGGTCAGGACACCATACTACAGAGCGAAGTGGACTTGCATTTCTGTAGCGCCATTCACAACCTCATGATATCCCAAACTGCTTTGCGGGCTGGTGAAGTCATTTGAAAAGTAATCGTTATTGGAAGTAAGAGTGTTATTTTATGGTTTAAACTAACTCTGCAGGGGCATGGGAACCCAGATTGTAGCTTCAG
>NC_057735.1:2995284-2996290 GCF_004010195.1 Chiloscyllium plagiosum
TATGTTCTATGTTCTATGTTTAGCGGTAACAGTAGTGTCGAAAAGTGTTGGTGCTGGAAAAGCACCGCAGGTCAAGCAGCATCTGAGGAGCAGGAGAGTCGACATTTCGAGCAGAAGCTCTTCATCAGGAATTCCTGCTGAAGGGCTTACACCCGGATCGTCGATTTTCCTGCTCCTCAGATGCTGCCTGACCGGCTGTGCTTTTCCGGCACCAACACTCTTTGACTCTGATCTCCAGCATCTGCAGTCCTCACTTTCTCCTTCTCCAAAGTAGTGCCTGGTTTCATCCTCCCACGAGTGCAGTCAGCGATACAGCTTAAAGTAACAACTAAAATGGAACCCCTTCCAGGAACCCAGAACTCCTTCAGCATCCTGCGAGTTTCAGTCGAGATTTCAAGCTGAAGTCATTTGAATCTTCGATGGTAAGTAGATTCCCAAAGCAGGGTGCCCAGATTTGGACTCAGCAGGAAGCCATCTAGTGCTTTAAAGCCAACCTGGTTCTCAAAGTTAAAAATCACACAACACCAGGTTATAGTCCAACAGGTTTAATTGGAAGCACACTAGCTTTCGGAGCGACGCTCCTTCATCAGGTGATTGTGGAGGGCTCGATCGTAACAGAATTTATAGCAAAAGTTTACAGTGTGATGTAACTGAAATTATACTTTGGAAAATTGATTGTCTGCTAGAATACAGTGATAGTTTCACAGACCTTCCCCACACCTCCACTACTTGCCTTTAAACCTTAAACAAAACATTGTTCGTAGCAAACTGCCTGGCTCTCAGGACAACTCCATACAACTCTGTCACGGTGGACGCTGCAAGACGTGTCAGATTGTGGACATAGATACCACTATTACGCGTGGGAACACCTCCCACCTTGTACATGGCAGGTACTCATGTGACTCAGCCAACGTTGTCTATCTTATACGTTGCAGGCAAGGATGCCCGGAGGCATGGTACATTGGGGAAACCGAGCAAAGGCTACGACAACGGATGAATGGGCACC
>NC_057735.1:2996639-3024225 GCF_004010195.1 Chiloscyllium plagiosum
TGAGCTGAAAAACTGCATGAATTTATGTAAAACTCTGCTATCTCACTTTTTAGATTGGAATCAATCTAAACATCAGGTCATAATCAGAGAACACAGAGGGCTAACACTTTCAACATATTGTCTAGCTATCACCATTGTTAACAGCTAACCCGAGAATGCAACTTTAAAAAAAAGGGTTTTGTGATTTACACATGAAAGAAGTGAAACTATCACTGTATTCTAACAAATGAAAGGCTTAACAGACAATCAATTCTTCAATGTATAATTTCAGTTACATCACACTGCAAATTTTTGCTATAAATTCTGTTACGATCGAGCCCTCCACAATCACCTGATGAAGGAGCGTCACTCCGAAAGCTAGTGTGCTTCCAATTAAACCTGTTGGACTTTAACCTGGTGTTGTGTGATTTTTAACTTTGTCCACCCCAGTCCAACACCGGCATCTCCAAACCTGGTTCTCAGGTGTATTGACATTCCCCCAGAGCATTTGCTGAATTCTGACTTCCTGGAAGATTAGATGCTGTGGGATGTGCAATTGCTTCAATTTTTCTTTAATATTTTGGAGAGTTGGATATCACAATTAACATGACAAAGTATTCAGACAAATCAACTCCACAGTGGCACCAAGTGACTGGCAAGTGAAGCTACACAATCACATTGAGGGAAAGAAAAATACATCAAAAACAGAGCAGACCAAGTGTACCTGGATTAGAACTGAATTAATATTTGATAGATACTGACTGTTAAATGGGAAAATCACAAGGCAGACCAGTTTCATTAATAAGTGCAATAAAATGTCTTTGGAACTCCTTACCACAGAGAGCTGTGGGGACAGAGTCCGTGTGTATAGTTAAAGTTAAAAATCACACAACACCAGGTTATAGTCCAACAGCATTTATTTGGAAGCGCTAGCTTTCGGAGCACTGCTCCTTCATCAGGTATCTGTGGAGAGAATCCAGAACCACCTGATGCAGGAGTGCCATTCCGAAAGCTAGTGCTTCCAAATAAACGCTGTTGGACTATAACCTGGTGTTGTGTGACTTTTAACCTTGCCCACCCCAGTCCAACACCGGCTCCTCCAGGTCACAGTGTATCGTTAAGGCTGAGATAGATTCCTGATCAGTCGGGGAATTGTGGGTTACGGGGAAAGGGCAGGAAAGTGAACATGAGGAATGTCGGATCAGCAATGATCCAATCGAATAACAGAGCAGGTCTGAGGAACTGAATGGCCTCCTGTTTATGATCTTAAGGTCTTTTCTATAAGTAAGCTGTTGATATTGAATGATGGGACAGGATATTGGAGAGGGAATTGGTTAAACCTCTCAGCTAGCTGCCACAGAGGTAAAAACAATGACTGCAGATGCTGGAAACCACATTCTGGATCAGTGGTGCTGGAAGAGCACAGCAATTCAGGAATAACTGAAGGGCTTTTGCCCGAAACGTCGATTTCGAAGCTCCTCGGATGCTGCCTGAATTGCTGTGCTCTTCTAGCTGCCACAGGTCTGAAGGGCAGAATAGCCTTATGCTGTAAAGTTGCATCATTCTAAAATATAAACAGAGACTGATTTCCGTTCCAAAAGAGGAAAATAATGAGGTCAGTTTTCTGGTTAGCGCAGTGATAATGTAATGGTGCTGACACTCGCCAGAATTCTCAACTAATGCTTTAGGGATACAAAGTCAAATCCCACCAATGGAGCTAGTGGAATTTAAAATTCAAACAGTAAAATCAACAAATTAATAATTCTGTCATTGAAAGCTAGCAGTAACCATGACAACTATTAATTACTGTTAAAAACCCATCTGATTCACTGATGTTCTTCAGAGAAGAAAATTTGTTGCCCTTCAGTTTCCAAAGTAGGATCTCCAGAGTCAAAAGATTAACTCAGTTTCTCTCTCTGCAGATGCTGCCTGGCCTGTGAGTTTCTCCACTACTTTCTGCTTTTATTTCAGGTCTTTGTTGACTGATAATAAATTGCTGTAATCCCAGAGGGGGCCATGGGGCTACTCTCTCGTTGGAGAGGGACAGTTGGTGGCGAGTTTAACCTGAGGGTCACCATGCCTCTGGCCAGGGGAGAGGTTGAGAAGAAGAATTCTTCATGGTAACCGCGGCCGGTGATGGGAATTGAGGTCACACTTCTGGCATCACTCTGCGTCGTGCAGCAGCATCCAGCTAGCCTCACCTTGATCCCGATCCCAAGTAATCAGGTTGACTCTTAACAACCCTGTGGGCAATTAGGGACAGGCAACAAATTCAGGCCTCACCAGCTTTGCCCACACCCCATGAAGGAACTTTGAAAGATATTTGAGGTGTGGAGGCATGCACAGGTTGAGATTGGTTCGAGTGGGCAGGTTAGAGGGGTTCTGATTGAACTGTATAAAATTCTAACAGGGCTGGACTGACTGGATGCAGGGAGGATGCTCCCCCTGGGTGAGGAATCTATAAACAGGGCTCTTAGTCTAAGGAGACAGGGTGGATCATTTAGGACTGAGATGGGGAAACATCAGCGGGTGGTCAGTCTCTGGAATTCACTGGCACAGAGGCAGTACAGGCCAGCTCACTGATTTTGTTTTGGATATTAAAGGCATCAAGAGGAATGGGGGAAAAGTGGGAATATGGAATAGACCTGGGGCAGCACGATGGCTCAGTGGCTCGCGCTGCTGCCTCACAGCACCAAGGATCCAGGTTCAATTCCAGTTTCGGGTTACTGTCAGTGTGGAGTTTGTACATTCTCCCCGTGTCTGTGTGAGTATGCTCCAGTTTCCTCCCACAGTCCAAAGAAATGCAGGTTAGGTGGATTGTCTTTGAGAAATTGCCCCATAGTGTCCAGGGATGTGTAGGTTAGGTGGGCTAGCTATGGGAAATATAGGGCTAGGGGGTGAATCTGTATGGGAAACTCTTTGGAGGGTCCGTCTGGACTTGTAGGGCCAAATGGCCTGTTTTCGCACTGTAAGGATTCTATTCTATAGTGGATGGTACAGCAGTGTTCAAGGGCTGAATTTCCTACTCCTGTTCCTAATGTTTCTAATGTCCTAACAGACTCAAGATGCTACAAGTGTACAACTGGATCTTGATTCGATGGGCCAATGGGCTGAGGATTGGTAAATGGAGTTTAATTTAGATAAATGTAAGGTGCTGCATTTTGGAAAGGCAAATCAGGGTAGGGCTTATACACTTAATGGTAAGGTCCTAGGAAGTGTTGCTGAACAAAGAGAGACCTTGGAGTGCAGGTTCAGAGCCCCTTGAAAGTAGAGTCACAGGTAGATAGGAGAGTGAAGAAGGTGTTTGGTATGTTTTCCTTTATTGGTCAGAGCATTGAGTATAAGAGTTGGAAGGTCATATTGCAAGACGTTGGTTAGGCCATTTTTGGAATATTGCGTGCAATTCTGGTTTGTCTCCTATCAGAAGGATGTTGTGAAACTTGAAAGGGTTCGGAAAAGATCTACAAGGATGTTGCCAGGGTTGGAGGATTTGAGCTACAGGGAGAGGCTGAACAGGCTGGGGCTGTTTTCCCTGGACCGTCGGAGGCTGAGGGGTGACCTTATAGAGGTTTATGAAATCATGAGGGGCATGGATAGGATAAATAGACAAGGTCTTTTCCCTGGGGTCAGGGAATCCAGAACTAGAGGGCATAGGCTTAGGGTGAGAGGGAAAAGATATAAAAAGGATCTGGAGGCAAGTTTTTCACACAGAGGGTGGATGTGAATGTTAATGGAATGAGCTGCCACAGAGGGTGGATGTGAATGTTAATGGAATGAGCTGCCAGAGGAAGTGGTGGAGGCTGGTACAGTTACAGCATTTTAAAGGCATTTGGATGGGTATATGAATAAGAAGGATTTAGAGGGATATGGGCCAAGTGCTGGCAAATGTGACTAGATTAGACTAAATTAGGTTACAATATCTGATTGGCATGGACATTTTGGACCAATGGGTCTGTTTCTATGCTGTACAGCTCTATGACTGTATGACTTGTCCTTATGTTTGTATATTTCTACATTTCTTTGTTGCTAATGGCAACATTCCAACTCCCTACGTTACAGACGTTTGTTCCTACACTGCAGTCAGACCACACCAGGTCTAGGACTCCTTGGAGCACAGTATCTGGAAAAGATCCATCTTCTGGTCTCTCCTTCGTGAAGACATAAATATCAACTCAGCAGATGGTGGACAATCCAGCAGGGTTATTACCTGAGAAACAATTATTAGTGCACACAACACAGAATGATTCAAAAGCAATCGAATTAAATCAAAGCTGATGGACACCAGGGGACAGATCCTGAGCACCTGTGGATAGTGGTGCTATCAATAATCCTTCGAGAAGCTGCAGGCCACTGTCAGAATCATAGATTTATATCTGCAAAAAAATCAGATAAACAAAGCACAGTACAAATATCATAATGTGGAAGTGCTGGTTCCTGTGGACACAGTCAGAAGTCACATGACACCAGTTATAATCCAACAGGTTTATTTGAAATCACAAACTTTCCGAGCAGTATAACCTAGTATAGCTATAACTATAACCTAGTTTCATGTGACTTCTGACAAGTATCAGAGGAAGGGAGGGCAACGCAAAGTCTACTCAGCATGGAGAAAGTGAGGACTGCAGATGCTGGAGATCAGAGTCTAGAGAGTGGCGCTGGAAAAGCGCAGCCAGTCAGGCAGCATCCGAGGAGCAGGAGAATCAATGTCTTGGGCAAAAACCCTTCATCAAAAGTCTACGCAGCCCCTTGTATCTCAGTACTAAAGGGAAGAGGGTGTGATAACATCGTGGTAATATCTCTGCATCAGTAATCCAGGGGATTGCAAACTCAGAATTTACAGCAGCTACACCCATTTATTCAATGTCAAATTGAAAGCTTGTCTCCCTGATCATCACTCAAGCTCGTTCAGGATGGAAATCCACCATCTTTACCCGCTCTGGCCTGCATGTGACTCCAGACTCTCTGCAATCGAGTTGTCTGACCCCTGAAAAGGTATTGCAGGTTGCTCAGCTGAAGGACAGTCAGGGTGGGAGATGAATCTGCATGATTCCCACAATCCGTGGGAGAATTTGTGTAAGACGTCGGCTCAAAGAAATCATCAAAGCTTCCACAGGAGCAAAAACAGAAGTTGCTGGAAAAGCTCAGCAGGTCTGGCAGCATCTGTGAAGAGAAATCAGGGTTAACGTTTTGGGTCCTTCTGAGGAAGGGTCATTGGACCTGAAACATTAACATAGAACATACAACATTCCAATGCAGTACAGGCCTTTCGGCTCTTAATGTTGTACCGACCTTTCAGACCAACCTGAAGCCCGTCTATCCTACACTATTCCATTCTCGTCCATGTGCCTATCCAATGGCCATTTAAATGCCCTTAAAGGTGGTTTTGCAGGTAGTGCACTCCACACCCCGACTACTCTCTGAGTAAAGAAACTACCTCTGACATCTGTCCTATATCCATCACCCCTCAATTTAAAGCAATGTCCCCTCGTTCTAGCCATCACCATCCAAGGAAAAAGGCTCTCCCTGTCCACTCTATCTAACCCTCTGATTATCTTATACATCTCAATTAAGTCACCTCTCAACCTTCTTCTCTCTAATGAAAACAGCCTCAAGTCCCTCAGCCTTTCCTCATAAGACATTCCCTCCATACCAGGCAATATCCTAGTAAATCTCCTCTGAACCCTTTCCAAAGCTTTCACATCCTTTCTATAATGTGGTGACCAGAACTGTACGCAATACTCCAAGTTTTGTACAGCTGCAGCATGATCTCATGGCTCCAAAACGCAATCCCTCTATTAATAAAAGCTAACACACTTTATGCCTTCTAAACAACCCTATCAATCTGGGTGGCAACTTTCAGAGATCAATGCACATGGACACCAAGATCTCTCTGTTCATCTAAACTACCAAGAATCTTACCATTAGCCCAGTGCTCTGCATTCCTGTTACTCCTTCCAAAGTGACTCACCTCACACTTTTTCACATTAAACTCCATTTGCCATCTCTCAGCCGAGCTCTGCAGCTTATCCAAGTCCCTCTGCAACCTACAACACCCTTCTGCACTGTCCACAACTCCACCAACTTTAGTGTCATCTGCAGATTTACTAACCCATCCTTCTCTGCCCTCATTCAGGTAATTTATAAAAATGACAAACAGCAATGGCCCCAAAACAGATCCATGCAGTACCCCACTAGTAACTGAACTCCAGGATGAATATTTCCAATCAACCGCCATCCTCTGTCTTCATTCAGCTGGCCAATTTCTGATCCAAACCACTAAATCACCCTCAATCCCATGCCTCCGTATTTTCTGCAATAGCCTACCGTGGGGAACCTTATCAAACACCTTACTGAAATCTATATACGCCACATCAACCACTTTACCCTCATCCACCTGTTTGGTCACCTTCTCAAAGGACTCAGATTTCTCTTTGCAGATGCTGCCCGACCTGCTGAGCTTTTCCAGCAATTCCTGTATTTGTTTCTGATTTACAGCACCAGCAGTTCCTTTGGTTTTTAAAGGTTGTGTAGGAATGGAGGCTGCATGTGGGAGGCCTCACTGGCTGCCTTCCTATATTCACAAATCGGATGGAGGGAGGGAGTTGGGTGTCACAGTTACCATCAATGACGTCAAGAATACAGCAATTCCCTCCACTGACGTCCCTCAGTATCTACTCCCTCCCTCCCCGGCCATCCGTGAGAGCAGTTTTTTGTCTAATCTGTACGCTGCACAGCAGTTACTCCCCACAGTTACTGCAGTAGCATTTCCCAAACCTGTGAGGATGAGAGCAACAATGTCGTGGGAGCAGAGTCACCCCTACATTCCCCTCTGAGTCACGCACCATCTTGATTTGGACATATAACCACCATTGACACTCCCTAAATCCAACTCACATTGACACTATCTCCTCTTTTCATCTTAGCCAGAGCTGTATTGATTTTGTTCTGGGAATTAAAAGCGACCTTAGCCTTTTGAATCCCTTAAATTAAGACCTGAATTAAATAGTTTGCCTTTGGACTGATGAAAACTGACTGTTTAATCCTCTCTGTGCTAAGGTAATGAATCATCACTGAGAGTTGATTGAAGTGTTTAAGACATGAAGAATTACAGACTTCCTGGTCACTGATGCTGCACACCTGGACCAGTTTATCACAAAGAGAGCAACATTCAGCTAGTAATTGGGAACAAACTTTGAGATGTTTTATTGAATCACAGAATTCTTATAGTACAAATGGAGACCATTCATATCATCGCGTCCATGTTTGTTCTCTGTAAAAGAAATCAAGCTAATCCCTTCCCTCACCCAGCAATGTTTCAGTTCCCCTCTGTCCTTTTTGAAGCAATAATTAAATCTGCCTCCACCATTCTCTCCCACCCCCCCCACGCCCCGTGTATATTCCAGATCCCAGCCACTTGAGCAGGAATCCCCTCTCCCCCATGTCATTGCTGCTTCTATTCAAAACCCTCTTGTACTTGGCCCTTTTGCCCATGGGAACAGCAGGTCTGAACATTTGGCTGTTTGGGAATTTTGCATAAAGTCATACCATTTTCACAGAATGTTACAGTACAGAAGGAGGCCAGTTGACCCATCATCTCTGGTACTTGCCCCTGAAACAGCAAAGATCTTTAACTTTTGTGATAACTCCAGGAATAATGGAGCTTGATTTCCAGCATGTTACCCCAGTTTGGGTCAGAGTTGAGGGCAGGGCAAAGGTGACAGTCCATACACACCGGATAACAGAGCCCTCATACGCACTCTCTTTTACACATTCTCATACTTACACACACACACAGACATACACGCACGCACACTCACTGATAAGGTGACCCAGTCTAACAGCTTGAACATGCAGCTAATAATTTTGCGTTGACAATAACATCGATTCTGTTCTACAATGTCAGTGACAGGATGGAAAATGATGAACTAAACAGCCCTTGTTTTTTTCCTTCATCCTCCATTTCCACCCGTGATATTTATTCCAGTGCAGTTCACAATTTTTTTATTCATTCCCAGGATATGGTCATTGCTGGTTCAGTCTACATTCATTGCCCATCCCTAATTGCCCAGAGGGCAGTTAAGAATCAATCACATTGCTGTGTCTCTGGAGTCACGTGTTGGTTAGACCAAGCAAGGATGGCAGATTCCTTCCCTAAAGGACAAAAGTGAAGGTGGGATTCTTTCCTGACAATGGCCATCATTAGACTCTTAATTCCAGATTTTTATTGAATTCAATTACCACTTCTTGGCAGGATTTGATCCCAGCTGCCCAGAATGTAAACAGGGTCTCTGGATTTTCAGTATACTGTAGCTGTGAAACCATGAGGTCATCACCAACACCACTGAGGAGGTTTGAAGAACTGAGTGGTCTTGTCCTGTTTCTATTTCGTATGCTCGTATGTTTGGGTTGAAGATGAGTTGATAAAGGAGACTGCAATGATGTCTGAACCGAACAGACTCTGCTCTTTCTGTTAATGAATGGAATTGAAAGCACTGTCATCCACAAGATCTGACCTCTTCACTAATGCAGCACTAAATTGCTCATTAATTGTGTGTTTTATCCAAAATTGTCATCAATCATTTGCAGATTTGCCTCAATAATAGGGCATGCATCAAAATAATAGCCATATTTATTTCGCTTCTAATTTTCTTGCCCTTAAACATGTTCATCAAATCACTCCTTCATATGGATTTATGATCTGGTAGATATGAATTGCCTGTACTTTCATTAATGCTACATCTGCACTGGCAATGTGTGCAGCTTTAAAGACAAGCTGAAATTTCATAAACGTTGCTTCTGTCAAGTTAGAAGATGGTGACAATGCCGCAGTTGGTAATGTGAGCATTCAGTGTCTGAGCAGGATAGTGAGGAATAAAGCAGGGGGGCTAAAAAGGCTGGAAGAACTCCAGGGAGGGAAGTCTCCAGACCCAGATGGGATGCAACCTAGGTTGTTCAGACAGTTAAAGAAACAAATTGCTGAGACTTTGACAGAAATTTTCCAGGTCTCTCTGAACACAGGATTAGACCCAGGGGACTGGCTCAAAGGTAGAAGACAGAGGGTGGTGGTGGAGGGTTGTTTTTCAGACTGGAGGCCTGTGATCAGTGGAGCACCACAAGGATCAGTGCTGGGCCCTCTACTTTTTGTCATTTACATAAATGATTTGGATGCGAGCATAAGAGGTACAGTTAGTAAGTTTGCCAATGATACCAAAATTGGGGGTGTAGTGGACAGCGAAGAAGGTTACCTTAGATTACAACAGGATCTTGACCAGATGGGCCAATGGGCTGAGAAGTGGCAGATGGAGTTTAATTCAGATAAATGTGAGGTGCTGCATTAGGGGAAAGCAAATCTTAGCAGAACTTATACACTTAATGGTAAGGTCCGAGGGAGTGTTGCTGAACAAAGAGACCTTGGACTGCAGGTTCATAGCTCCTTGAAAGTGGAGTCGCAGGTAGATAGGATAGTGGTATGAGCTATAGGGAGAGGCTGAACAGGCTGGGGCTGTTTCCCTGGAGCATCATAGGCTGAGGGGTGACCTTATAGAGGTTTACAAAATTATGAGGGGCATGGATAGGGTAAATAGACAAAGTCTTTTCCCTGGGGTTGGGGAGTCCAGAACTGGGGGGCATAGGTTTAGGGTGAGAGGGGAAAGATATAAAAGAGACCTAACTTTTTCACACAGGGGGTGGTGCGTGTATGGAATGAGCTGCCAGAAGATGTGGTGGAGGCTGGTACAATTGCAACATTTAAGGTGCATTTGGATGGGTATTTGAATAGGAAGGATTTGGAGGGATATGGGCCGGGTGCTGGCAGGTGGGACTAGACTTGATTGGGTTATCTGGCCTGCATGGACGGGTTGGTCCGAAGGGTCTGTTTCCATGCTGTACATCTCTATGACTCTACGACTCTCTATGACTGGAGGATTGCATAGAGTCATAGAGTCCTACAGCACAGAGACAGGGTCTTTGGCCCAAACTGGTCCATGCCAACCAGAATGTCCATCCACGCTAACCCCATTTCCCTGCACTTGGCCCACATTGTTCTAATCCTTTCCTAACCATGTATTTGTCCAAGTGCCTTTTAAATATTGTTAATGTACCCACCTCAACCACTTCCACTGGCAGCTCATTCCATATGAATACCATCCTCTGTGTAAAACAGTTGCCCCTCACGTTCCCTTTGATTCTTTCCCCATTAACCTTAAACTGATGCCCTCTCGTCCTCGATTCCCCAACCCTGGGAAAAAAACTGAGTGCATTCACCCTATCCATGGTCTTATACACCTCTATAAGATCCCCCCTCAGTCTCCTACACTCTAAAGAAAACAGTCCTAGCTTGTCCAACCTCTCCTTATAACTCAGACCATTGAGTCCTGGCAACATCTTTGTAAATTCCTTCTGCACTCTTTCCAGTTTAATAACATCCTTCCTATAACAAGGTCACCAAAACTGAACACAATACTCCAACTCGCCAGCGTTCTGTATAATTGCAACATAACTTCCCAACTTCTATACTCAATGTGACACCTTTATTTAAGAAAGTGGCAAAAGATAACCCAGGAAACTACAGACCTGTCAGTTTGACATCAAAGGTTGGAAAATTGATGGAGACCATAATATAGGATAGATAAATGTACACTTAGAGAAATAAAAGTTAATACTAAACAGTCAACATGACTTTGCCGAGTGCAGGCCATGTCTGACAAATTTAATTCAGTCCTTTGGTGAGGTGACCCAGGCAGTGGATGAGGGTAGTGCGGTGGATGTTGTATATTTGGACTTTCAGAAAGCATTTGACACTGTGGCACATGGCAGGTTGGTTAGTAAGTTAGAAATGTTTGGGATTAATGAGTCCATAGCAGCATGGATTAGAAGTTGGTTAAAAGACAGGAAACAGAGGGAAAGTATAGATAGGCATTTCTCAGATCAGAGACAAGTTGAAAGTGATGTTCCCCAGGGATCAGTGTTGGGAGCCTTGCTTTTTCTGATTTATATAAACAATTTGACGATGGGTGTTGAGGGCAAAATCTCTGAATTTGCAGAAGGTGCTAAACTAGGGAGAAGAGTGAATTGCATGGATGATGCTGGGTGACTTCAGAGGGATAGTGACAAGTTGGCGAAATGGGCAGACATCTGGCAGAGAAATGTGAGGTAATTTGGTAGACAAAACATGGAGAGAAATTACAGGCCTGATGGTAGAATGCTGAGGGGACGACAGGAGCAGAGGGACCCTGGAAATACACACATGATTCTCTCAAAGTCGCCGGGAAAGTTGAAACAGCTGGTAGGAAGGCTTATAGTATCCTTGGGTTTATAATTAGAGGCCTCAAGTATCATAGTTCCACAGTAATAGAAGCAGGAGTAGGCCATTTGGCCCATCAAGTCTGCTCTGCTGTTCATTAAAATCATGGCTGATCTACCCATCATCTCAGCTCCTCCTCCCTGCATTATCCCCATAACCCTTCATTCCCCTACCATTGCAAAATCCCATCCAACTGGCTCGTGAATATATTTAATGAAGCTTCCTTGGGCAGAGAATTCCATAGATTCACTACTCTCTGGGAAAAGCAGTTCTTCCTCATCTCTGTCCTAAATCTACTCCCCCTAATATTGAGACTATGTCCTCCAATCCTAGTCTCACCCACCAGTAGAAATGACTTACCCGGCTCTATCTTATCTGTCCCTTTCTATAAGATCCATTCTCAATCTTCTAAATTCTAAATTCTAGCAAATACAGTCCCAGGCGGTTCAACCTCTCCTCACAGGGTAACCCCCTCATGTCCGGAACCAACTTGGTGACCCACCTCTGCACCGCCTCCAAAGCCAGTATATTCTTCCACAAGTAAGGAGACCAGAACTGTGCACAATACTCCAGGTGCGGCCTCACCAACACCTTGTACAATCGCAGCAGAACCTCCTTGCTCTTAAATTCAATCCCTCTCGCAATGAAAGCCAATATTCCACTTGCCTTCCTGATTACCTGTTGCACCTGCAAATCAACATTTAGCAATTCATGTACAAGCACACCCTCTGCAAAACGGCACACTGCATATTTAAATAATACTCTGACCTACTATTTTTACTTCCAAAGTGGATAACCTCACATTTACCAACATTGTTCTCCATCTGCCAGACCCTTGCCCATTCACTTACACCATCAAAATCTCTCTCAAACCCTCCACATCCTCTGCACAGTTTGCTTTTCCACTCAATTTAGAGTTATCAGCAAACTTGGACATGTTACACTTGGTCTCCTCTTCCAAATCATTTATATATATCATGAACAGTTATGGGCCCAACACCATTCCCTGTGGCACCCCACTCACCATTGGCTTCCACCCTGAAAAACACCCATTTATCTCAACTCTTTGCTTTCTATTAGTTAACCAGGCCTGTATCCATGCTAACACATTCCCCACAACTCCAAGTATTCTTATCTTATGGATGAGTCTTTTGTGTGGCACCTTATTGAACACTTTCTGGAAATCCAAGTATACAACATCCACTTGTTCCCCTCCACCCATCGTACTTATTACATCCCCAAACAACTCCAGGATGTTTGTCAAACAGGACCTTCCCTTCCTGAATCCATGCTGTCTGCCTGATGGAACCCTTTCAGATGTCTCACTATTTCTTCTTTAATGATAGCGGAAGTGATGCTACACCTGTACAATTCATTGAGCCTGAGAGAGAGTTCAAAGGAGATTTACCAGAATGATACCAAGAATAAGGGGTTTTAGACACAAGGAAAGATTAGAGTTTACTCTTCTTGTATCAGAGAAATTTAAGAGGTGACTTTGTGAGGTTTGATTAGATTAGATTAGATTCCCTATAGTGTGGAAACAGGCCCTTCGGCCCAACAAGTCCACACTGACCCTCCAAAGAGTAACCCACCCAATCCCATTTCCCTCTGACTAATGCACCTAACACTACGGGCAATTTAGCATGGCCAATTCACCTGACCTGCACATCTTTGGACTGTGGGAGGAAACCGGAGCACCCGGAGGAAACCCACACAGATACCGGGAGAATGTGCAAACTCCACGCAGACAGTCACCCGAGGCTGGAACCGAACCTGGGATCCTGGTGCTGTGAGGCAGCAGTGCTAATCACTGCGCCACCGTGTTCAAAAACTTTGAAGAAGGTTGACAGGATAAGGGAGGATATTCTGTTTGCACTGGTATGTCAGTAACTAGTGGGTCACAATTTCAAGATTATCAACAAGAGAGCTCAGAGTGAGATGGGGAGAACCTTCTTTACTCAGATTGCGGTTAGGATTTGGAATGCGCTGCCTGGGAGAGTGTGGGAGGGGGATTCCATCGGAGGTTTCAAAGAGAGCTGGAGATATATTTGAAAGTGATGGATTTGGAGTGCTGAGACAGGGCTGGAGAGTGGAATGAGCTGGGTAGCTCTTTCAGGAGCCAGTACAGATATGATGGGATGAATGGCCTACTTCTGTACTGTAAAATTCTATGATTCTATAAAAGGATGGCACTCAATTCTCACCAGTCATTGATCCACTCCCAGCTAGGAGAAAGTGAGGACTGCAGATGCTAAAGATCAGGGTCAAAGAGTATGGCGCTGGAAAAGCACAGCCGGTCAGGCAGCATCCGAGAAGCAGGAGAGTCGATGTTTCAGGCATAAATCCTTCATCGGGAATGAGGCTAGTGGGCTGGGGGTGGGGGGGCGCTGAGAGATAAATGGGAGGGGGTGATGGGAGAGGCAGGTAGCTGAGAATATTGTTGTGGTTCTGTTCTCCGAGCTGGAAATGTTTGTTGCAAACGTTTCGTCCCCTGTCTAGGTGACATCCTCAGTGCTTGGAAGCCTCCTGTCACCTAGGAGGATGTCACCTAGACAGGGGACGAAACGTTTGCAACAAAAATTTCCAGCTCGGGGAACAGAACCACAACAACAAGCACCCGAGCTACAAATCTTCACCCAAACTTTGAGCTGAGAATATGTTAGGTAGATGAATGTAGGGGAGAAGGTGATAGGTTGGAGAGGAGAGTGGAGAGGATAGCTGGGAAAAACAATGGGCAGGTCAAGAGGGTGGTGCTGATTTGGAGGTTTGGAACTGGGTTAATGTTGGGGGAGAGAAAATGAGGAAACTGGTGAAATCCGCATTAATCCCATGTGGTTGCAGGGTCTCAAGGCGGAAGATGAGGTGTTCTTCCTCCAGGTGTCAGGTGGTAAGGGTTTGGTGTTGGAGGAGGCCCAGGACCTACATGCCCTTGACGGAGTGGGAGGGGGAGTTGAAGTGTTCAGCTACGGGGCGGTGGGGTTGGTTGGTGTGGGTGTCCCAGAGATGTTCTCTGAAACGATCCATAAGTTGGCCTCCTGCCTCCCCAAAGTCAACATCAGGTGCAAGGGATACAGTAGTTGACATTGGTGGAGGCATTGGTAAATTTCTGTCTCAGCTCCCTCCCCCTCCAGCCCCCACCCCCCTCTCCCTTTTATCACTCAGCTCCCTCCCAGCCCACAAGATTCATTCCTGATGAAGGGCTTATGCCCAAAACATCGACTCTCCTGCTCCTCGGATGCTGCCTGACCTGCTGTGCTTTTCCAGCACCATCCTCTTGACCCACTCCCAGCTGGTGCACTTGGCAGGTGTTGACTGTAACTGGAGCTTACCTGGTTGGTGTGGGAATGGGATTGGGGATATGAGGGGAGCTGTGTAGTCCACGTCAAAGTGAGCATCAAACCACTGTTTAAATGGTGCAGCGGGGTGGGAAGGTGGGGAATGTTAATGATGGTCTTTCAGCAAATCAAACACCGAGGGAAGGGGCATTCACTGGGAGTCAGCATTCAGACAGGAATCCAGTCCCAGCCACTAACTGAAACAACTGCACAAAACCCTACACAGGAAGGATATTCCCAATGACTGGGGAGTCCAGAACCAGGAATCACAGTCTAAGGATACAGATGTAAATGTTATTGAAAATGTTGCTGCCATCCTGCCTACATTACAGCAATAATTACATTTCCAAAAAGTGCTTCATTTGCTGTATAGTGTTTTGAACCTTGCTGAGGTTCTGAGAAGTGCAAATCTTATTTAACATCCAGAAACACTAACAAATACCCAGCTATCTTAATCGCCCGTTAGATAGTGCAATATCTTTATCCTTTGATGCCTTATCACCATTAAACCTGATACAGAAGCTTGAACACACACATACCAACAAATTCAAGAACAGCTTCCTCTCCACTGTTATTAGATTGCTGAACGGACCTCTCTAACTTCAGATAATGCTGAGATTTGGAGGTGCCAGTGTTGGACTGGGGTGGACAAGATCAAACATCATACGACACCAGGCTATAGTCCAACAAGTTTATTTGAAATCACAAGCTTCTAGAGTGCTGCTCCTTCATCCTTCACTCTGTCTAAGTACCTTGTGATCTAAATGTCATTGCTTGCCATGAGCTACCTGTACTGCACACAAAACAAAACTTCTCACTGTACTTAGCTGCATGTGGCTACAATAAATCAAATCAAATCAAAAAAACTATTCGCTACCTAATATATTAATCAATATTAATTTAGTATTAGTCAGTATTAACTTAATTCCTTGATATCATAAGGATATTTATACTTTAAGCCAGAACACTGTCTGTTTGATTACATTCCCTCTGTACTGCAGTAGTACTGACTTACCTCAAGCTCTATATGCAAATATTGACATTATTTTTATATTATCAAGACCATGCGCAGATCCTTAATATCAGAATATTATTCACTCATGTTCCCAACCATCCAATAATGTGACACCTTGTAAAAAGCCACATAAAGAAACATTGTTGTTGTATTTCCTTTTGTCAGACCGAGTGAAGGGGCTGCAGTAAACTGCTCCCACCAGGAGGTGTCAGCAAAGGAGCATACGGATCAGTGCTAGGGCCGTAACAATTTACAGCAGACACATGGGTGGTAACAGCGAATGTACTGTCACCAGGATTGCAGATGACACAAAGAACCTTGTAGTGATTGGAAAAGCTCAGCAGGTCCGGCCGCGTCTGTGGAGAGAAATCAGGGTTCATGTTTCGAGTCGAGTGACACTTCCACAGAAACTTCCTCAATCAGGGAACCTTGGCTGACAGATAAAAACAGGACTCTCTGAGAGTCTGCTCAGGGACTGGCTCTGTGCTGGCTGGTCACAGCCCATATACTGTGCACACGTCAATAATGGGCGACTTGGTAACAGGATATTGGCCACTGTGCAGTTATGTCAGAGACAAACAGAGACAGAGACAGAAAGAGAGAGAGAGAGAGAGAGAAAGAAAGTAAAAGACAGAGTGAAGAGACAGAAGGAGACAGAAATATGTAGAGACAGAGGGAGAAAGAGAGGGAGCAATAGAGACAGGGAGAGAGTGAAAAAGAGTTAATGTTTCAGGTCAGTGAATTTGAGGAATTTCAAGGTTTATTCCTATAAAACAAAAGCTGGGCCAAGTGGAGACACTGAACTGACACAACAGAGTCAGGAAATTACAAAAAGAATGAGGTCACAAGATTAAAAGGAGATGCAAGTGGGTGTGAAGTAGGAACCTGTGAATGATTTAACCACAAGTTTAGACTTTAGTAAACATCACCAGCAAAACAGATAAGCTGCTGATTGTCACATTGCAGTTTGTGGGAGCTTACTGTGCACAACTTGGCTCCTGTTTCTCCTACGTCGCAAGAAAACCTTAAAATTAAACAGGTGGCTCCGAGAGTCTCCTCGCTATTGGGCCTGGCTCTGAGCTGGCTGGTCAGAGTCTATGTACTGTACGTTTGTAAGTAAAGGGTGACTTGGTGATGGGATACGGGCCTCTGTACAGTTATTATAGTGCTGACGAGAGTGGGAGTCCAAGAAATATGTGGTAATTAATACCCACAGGGGTTTGTACCAATATACGAGACTACCATTTGGGATAACATCAACTTGTGCTCTTTCCTAGTGGACCATGGAGAACATTTACAAGGGCTACCCCAGGTTGCCATTTACTGAGCTGATGTGCTTATAACTGGAAAGACCAATAAAGAACACTTGGAGAACTTCCACATAGTGTTTAAATGTTTTCCCCAGGCTGGCATATGCCTTAGATGGGAAAAATGTGTGTTCCAGGCACCTCATGTCACCTACTTGGGTGACAGAGTCAATAAGACTGGGTTACACAGTCTTACATTATTGAAAGATAATGTGAAGATCAAAGGCATTCTGGCTCCCATGTCTGTACCGGAGCTTAGGTCTTTCCTCGAATTGGTGAATTATTATGGGAGGTTCATACATAACCTGGCCTCCAACTTGGCACCCTGACACCTGCTATTGATAAAGGGTCAACCTTGGGAATGGTCACGTAGCCAAGAGGTAGTGATGTGACAAAAAGCGGCTATCGTCATCTAAGGTGTTGGTACACAACAACCCCGAGTGAGATGTGGGGCTGACATGTCATGCCTCCCTCTATGGTGTCGGGGTAGTGTTCGCTCACTGGTGGCCCAACGGAGAGGAGCATCCAATAGCGTATGCTTCCCGAAACTTGGCCGAACACAAACACAGCCAGATAGCAAAGGAAGGATTGGTGGTCAGCTTTGGTGTGAGAAAGTTCCACCAATATCTTTACAAATGTACATTAGTTTTAGTAACATACCACAAACCCCTGCTCGGGCTACTTACAGAAGACAAGGCCATGCCACCCATAGCTTCTGGTCATATTCAGTGATGGCCCGTACTCTCCGTGTGTACTGTTACAAGTTGGAACACTGTCTGGGAAGGCAAATGACTAATGCAGATACATTGAGTTGCCTCCCACTGGCAGATGCTCCTCCCTGGAACAGTCGTTTTGGTTTTAAACTTTCTGGATACCCTTCTGGTCACCGCTGACAATATCCGACTGTGGACACAAAAAGATCTAGTGCTGGCAAAACTAAAACAGCTGGTGATAGTGGGGGAAACAAAAGGGCCATCCCAACTGGAATTGGAAACCTTTTTGGAGCTGGTACACCAGATCACTGCAGAGGACGGTGTGTTATTATGGGGAGCAAAAGTGATTGCCTTGAGCAAAGGTCACTGCCAGATACTGGCCGAAGTCCGCCAGGGTCATCCAGAGGTCTCCAAACCGATGATGTTGGTGAGGCGTTATGTCTGGTGGCCAGCATTGAATGCAGACAGAACTGCTTTGGTAGAGCAATGGCCAGAGTGCCAATGAGAACAAAAATTACCGCCACCTGCAACCCCCATTTTTGTGGGAATGGCCGAGTAAACCCTGGACTCGGTCGTTATGCTGGTTATACTGGTTATACTGGTTATGCTGGTTGTACTGGTTCTTTCATGTGCTCAATGTTCTTGGTCATTGTGTAAGCCCAATCAAAGTGGTTGGACATGCATAGAGTTCATTCATTAAACTCCAGGATGACAATTGAGAAGCTGCAAGCGTCGTTTGCGATGCACAGACCCCTAGAAGTATTGCTCACAGACAATAGGACCTCATTTCCCAGAAGGGAATGCGAGTATTTCCAAGAGGCCAATGGCATTCAGCATTAAGGACAGCTCCATACCATCCACCATCCAATAGTTTGGCGGAAGGACTGTCCAAATGTTGAAGGCAGGCTTAAAGAAACAGTCTACAGTATCACTCAACACCTAACTGTCCCGGTTCCTGTTCGATTATAGGACCACCCCTCACACAATGACAGGGTTAACTCCAGGACAGCTGCTGATGGAGGTTAAACCTGATCGTCCCTGACCTGGGGGGGGGGGTGGGGTGGAGGGGTGGAGGAAGGAGGGTTGGAGCAAAATGGCACCAGGAACGTCAATGCCAGTCACACGCCACCTCTCATTCATAGAGTCATAGAGATGTACAGCACGGAAACAGACCTTTCGCTCCAACCCGTCCATGCCGACCAGTTTCCCAGCCCAATCTAGTCCCTGAGAGAGACAATTTAATTCAGGGGATGAGGTTGGGTGTTGGAACCATGGGAATGGCCCTGTATGGGTCTGACGTGAGATCAGGTCCTGTGACGTACAAGTTCGGGTAGATGAGGGGGTCCTGAACAAATAAGTGGACCACCTGAAAGCTGCTACCTCATAAATGGGGCAGGAGCAAAACCTACCCGGCCCCTCAGAACATCCAGAAAGGCTGTGAGGAACCATGGGCTCTCCCCCTCTGTCCAGTGTCGAAGAAACCTCCGAGTCGAGATGGATATCACCTTGATACCATTACTGATGAAGGAAACATCGATTCTCCTGCTCCTCAGATGTTGCCTGACCTGCTGTGCTTTTCCAGCACCATGCTCATGACTCTGATATGTTTACTGCCTGATGAAGAGGATGAAGCTCTCCCAAGGCACTTCAGGCACGAGAGACGGTCTACAGTTTGGTACATGCCGCACACATCTGAGTCAGAGTCAGAGGAACTGGACCTGGGGCAAAAACTCCCAGGAGAAGCTACACGTAAGAGAACAGGCCTACATCTCCGGGAGGTGGAGAGGAGTGTTTGGAATGTGTTGCCCAGGTAGGAATGAGCTCCCTGATTAGGACTGTTAACCTTGGCCAATCAGGATCCCTGGCTGACTGACATAAACTGGAGTCTCGATTCGTGCACTTTGTGTCTTTCACTGTGTCTCACACCTGCACACACACACCATGGGTGCTGGGGATAAAATAAGCACTACCGCACTTAGGTGGTAGTGTGGGGGCTAAATTATTTAAAGAAAAAAAAATAAACAGGAGATTCACATACACACCATGGGAAAAAAAAAGATAAAAAAAATAAAAAAAAATAAAAATAAAAATAAAATAAACCGGAGTCTCAGAGCCCGGGTGTCCTTGGAGAAGGAGCACGCGGTGTCGACCAACAACCTGGAGTTGTTCAGGGAGAGGTGGGCGCCGCAGGGAGTGGAGTGCATCATTTTTCCCTCCAATTCTATTTTGATTTAGTCCCTACCCTCCCCTTCACTGTTTTGATCACACAGCACTGCCCTTTGATGTGAAGGGCAGTGCTTGTCACTGGCCACCCGGGTGTTTTCCTATCTTCCTGGTGGTGGAATTTGAATAAAACTTCGTGCACTTTGTGTCTTTCACTGTGTCTCACACCTGCACACACACACCATGGGTGCTAGGGAAAAAAATAAGCACTACCGCACTTAGGTGGTAGTGTGGGCGTTAAATTTAAAAAAAAACAGAATTGAAAGAAAAAAATTAAAAAGGGAACTCCGAGCCCGCTTTCCCTTATTCTGTGTCTGGAAGTGAGCGGCGCTATGGCTGATGAGAAAAAAAAATAAAATAAAATAAACCGGAGTCTCTGTCTCTCACTGTGTCTCACACCTGCACACACACACCATGGGTGCTGGGGAAAAAAATAAGCACTACCGCAGTTAGGCGGGAGTGTGGGGTTAAATAAAAGAGAAAAAAAAGGCGTGTTCACACAGCATTGCCCTTTTAAAAAAAACCAGAAGATTCACACAGCATTGCCTTTTGTGTAAAAAAAAACCGGAGTCTCCTCATTCTGGGGACTGGCTCTGAGCTGATTGGTCAGTAAGAGCCCATGGATTGTGCTTGTGAAAATAAAGGGTGACTTGGATACCAGCCTCTGTGGGGTTATTTCAGATATAGGCAGGTTAAGCAAGTGGGCAACAACTTGGAAGATTGAGCATAATGTGTGGAAATGTGATGTCATGCACTTGGACAGAAACAATAGAAGAGCAGAATATTACTTAAATGGAGAAAGACTGCAGAAAGCTGCAGTCGAGAGGGATTTGGGAATCCTCGTGCATCAATCATACAAAGCTAACAACTGAGACAGCTGTAGATTTTGGAAACTGGACAAACAACTGTTATGATGATGAGACTTTCTAGTGCAATACCAGAACATAAACATGGTTGCACTGTTTGAATAATTCTGCAGCTTTTTAATGCTCTTTTCTGCTTAACCTTTTTTTCCTGTCGTTATTCTGTACTGCACATTCATATAACTGCTTTTATTACAGTTTCAGTATCAACTCACTTGAAAAATTAACTCATACGGAACACTTCTTACATTTGGTTTAAGATTCAATGTATTAAAATCTAGTTGTATTTGAAATTATATGCTTCTGAATGTCAGACTTTAGTCTATGTATAAAGAGAGTGTAGAAATTATATCATTTTACAGATTATATATAAATTATATTTGGAAAATTTAACTTATAAGCATGTACATCTGTAAGTTTGCCTGGATGAGTGCAGCTCCAACAACTCTCAAAAAGCTTGACACCATCCAGGATACAGCGGCTCCTGCTTGATTGGCACCACATCCACAAGCATCCACTCCCTCCTCCACCGATGCTCAGTAGCATCAGTGAGTACCATCTACAAGATGCGCTGCAGAAATTCACCAAAGACACTCAGACAGCGCCTTCCAAACCCACAACCACTTCCACCTAGAAAAGACAAGAGCAGCAGCTACATGGGAACACCAGCCGCTGCAAGTTCCCCTCCAAGCCACTCACCATCCTGACTTGGAAATATATCATCGTTCCTTCACTGTCGCTGGGTCAAAATCCTGGCATCCTCTCCCTAAGGACATTGTGGGTCAATAAGCAGCAGGTGGACTGAAATGGTTCAAGAAGGGCAACTCACCCCCACCTTCTCAAGGAACGGGCGATAAATGCTGGGCCCAGGCAGTGGCATCCACATCCCACAGATGAATAAATATAAACAAGATGATCTGGAAGTCAACTGGAAAGTTGCCCTTTATTTCAAAGGAAATATAGTCCAAAAGCAGGGAGGTTCCAGTTAGACGTCAGATGGAAAACTGTGAAAGCTTTGGACCCCTCACTTAAGGAAAGCCATATTTATACTGAGCGGGCGGGGGTCCAGAGAAGATTGACACGGCTGATCCAAGGTGTGTTTTGTGAGGGTAAGATAAGTAGGTTGGGCTTGTACCCATCACAGGTGAGAAGAATAACGGAACCTTATTGAAATCTACAAAGTTCTGAGAGGGTCTTGGCAGTGAGGATGCAGTAAGGTCATTTCCCCTTTATAGGAGAGTCTAAGACCAGGTGACAGAATCTCAGAGTAAGGGGTTGGACATTTAACATAGAGCTGAGGAGGAATTTCTTCTCTCTGAGGGGCATGGATTTGTGGAAGGCTTTACCACAGAGGGCTGTTGAGGCTGGGTTGTTAAATATATTCAGGACTGAGATAGAGGAGAAGGGAATCGAGGATTATGAGGAAAAGGTGGGAAAGTGGAGTTGTTGAAATCCAAGACCCGAACCACTCCCATTGCCTCTGCTCCCTTTTGCAACTACCGTGAATCAATACCTTGTTGTTGCTGAGCCCGGCATTACTGGGCACATCACTTATACCAGCAAAGGTCTTACTGAACTTCAGTAGCACCATTAGATTTTCTCCCAACAGTCTGAGTTGAACTTTGATCAGATTGGTCCTTAGCAAGAGAATCCGGGCTAGCTGCAGCAATGAATGGGTTACAGAATCTCACTTTGGGCTTTTTTTAACAGGTTCAACGACAATGAAATAATTATTGCTTTCAAGACTAAACCTTATTGCAGTTTCGAATGTTTGTTGCGATACGGGAAAATGAACACAGTCATATGTCCTTTAGAAATTAACAGATCCAAATGACTTCAGGCAATACATTCAAGTGGAGGTGCTAATCAGATTCACATGACTGAGTCAAGCATTTTAACAACAGCAATCTAAAAAGTTTGAACATCCAGTGCTTAAAGGAGCCCCTGTGTTTAAGTCCCATCTGCTCCAGAGGTGTGTAAGAGTCTACCTGAACAGGTTGATAAACAACTATTCAATTACTTACTTGCTTCATGGGACACAGATGTTAATCCACTGATCTCACCAATGGCTGTGCCTGTGTCTAAGCTGAAGAAATGGTCCAGAAGTTGATATGTCAGGAAGGTGTGAAGGGTTTTGGAAAGGTTTATGTGTCTGTGAGGGTAGAATTCCCAATTTTGCAGTCGCTGTTCCTCCCCAACTCTCCCAACCATCTCCTTCCTCTTCCAACCTGTCACACAATCCCCCAATTTCATCGCTCCACCTTTGGCACCAAACAGGACTTATCAGGACTTCAAATTCCTTTTTCTCCATCTCCCTATCTCTGTCTCCTTTACGTGCTTTATAATACTCCTTAAAACCTCCAACCACCTCCTCAACTTTCAAAGTCTCCACAAGACCCTTGAAAGTTCCCATGCTTTGACCAAACTCAATGTCTCGTTATGTCAAATTCTGTTTCAGATTTACACTCCTATGTGTCACATTGCAGAATTAAAGGAGCTTTACAAATGTAGGTGGTTATTGTACGATATGGCATGTTTCCTTTAAGACCTCTCCATCATGTCCCTGTGATGTTTCTGCAGGACACTGATCACTAGCCCCTCCCCACCCTCTGTCACACACTCCAGCTCACTGGAAACATCTTGAAACTGGACATGGTCCTGGGCCTGTTATGCTTTCCATCTAAAACCTTGCAACCTCTCATGCCTTTTTGAACCTCCAGTTGAATCTTGCCCGATCTGCACCTTAGCTCCATCTGGCCCCACCTCTCTCATTCCAGAGATGCTCTTTAATCCCTTTGCCTAACAAGGGTTTGCCTTCCAAAGATTCAGCCCAACTTCAGGATTCCTCTCTGTCACCTTGTTGAGTGGATGACAAGTTGTTTTTCAATGGGCCCTTAGCCAGTCTAATCCCTGGCATTCCTAATAAAGGGCTTATGCCCGAAACATTAACTCTCCTGCTCCTCTGATGCTGCCTGACCTGCTGTGCTTTTCCAGCACCACCCGAATCTAGAATCTCGGATACATGTTCGATTCCCACTGTGGTAGATGGTGAAATTTGGATTGTTAAAATATTTGGAATTAAAATCTATTCCAATTTGGGCAAAAAATTTCAATAAGCAATAAACACACCTCAGTTAAATCTCATCAGCTGTGATCCTGTCACTGCATAAGTCACACCAAAGTGGAGATGACCATACAACTGTGTTTGATTGCCAGAAAAACCTATCTGGGTCACTAATGATCTTTAGGGAAGGAAACTGCCACCCTTACCTGGTCTGGCCTACACGTGACTCCAGACCCACAGCAATGTGGTTGACTCTTAACTGCCCTCTGGGCAATTAGGGATGGACAAATAAATGCTGGCCGAGCCAGTGATGCCCACGTCCTTTGAATGAATTATTTTAAAAATGGCTGAAATCAGGACCATGACTAAGAAAACTGTACAGATTTGACCAGTAACATGGACTTTCTCTGTGTTGAAATATTTGTGATTGTTTGTTTGTAGTGAAAGAGTTAAATTTCTGATTTTGTGCTCAATTGTTTGTTGACTGGGAACATTTGTCAGAACATTAGGCACTTGAGAGATGATGATCTTTTGACCTTGTAAATTAGTGGGCATAAGTTCCGTGCCCTCGAAATTGCAGTTTGAGCTGATCTAGGTTAAGTTGCTGGTAGAAAAACAATCCAACACATTATTCATCAAGTCTCATACTGAACGGGACAATTTGATAAGCTCCCACCAATCTGAGCTACCTTGAAGAGAATATAGGGCAATGAACATGCAGTCATAATGTAATTACACAGAGTTGTTCTAGGTACAACTTCCATCTGTCGTGGTGATGATTCACAACATGTCCCAATAAAACTGAATTAACAGTTTTTTTATTATTAGTTGTACTATGAAAGAAGAGCAAATGTACATCTACCGTATTAACTGAAGATAACGTCCCATCGGTGGGATCAGAAGAAAGTGAGGACTGCAGAGGCTGGAGATCAGAGTTAAAAAGTGTGGTGCTGGAAAAGCGCAGCAGATCAGGCAGCATCCGAGGAGCCTTGTTTTTACCGAGTTGATTTTTTCCTCCCCCAAGATTCAGCCCGGGCATCTGGATTCCTCATCCAATGACATTGCTGCAATGCTGAGTACAATGAAGTTATTGTCTATATGTTATCTATTCCCATCCTCACCTCCAGGTGCTGACTATTGAGGGGGTGATTTCACAGCCTCATGTCAACCTCCATTAGTTCGCTTGAAGAGAGTTCTTCTCCCTCTTCCTCTGCCATTTCTACCTGTCCAATCCCACTCTCCCATGAGTTGGTATCTATATTCATTACACCTTTTTATCTGTCTTCAGTTCTGATGAACAATTCTCTCAAACTGAAATGGTTTTCTCTCCACAGTCGCTGTCAGACCTGCTGCATAGTTCCAACATATTTCAGTTCAATCTCAATTTCCAGCAGTCACAGTATTTTGCTCTAACATCAATTTACCTTTTGTTCCCCGAAATGTCAAGGATGAAGGGATGACTTGATTGAGAATTTTAGGATTTTGATAATAACTGAAGGAATACATCCTGAGAAATATTCCCCGCTAATAGGACAGTCTAAGACATAGTGGTATGACCTTAAAATTTGAGTTAGACTTGTTGGAGAGAATCTCGGGAGAAATACTTTCTAATGTAAAAGATGCATTAAGGTTGAGAGTGTGTTGCTGGAAAAGCACAGCGGGTCAGGCAACTTCCGAGGAGCAGGAGAATCGACATTTCGAGCCGGAGCCCTTCATCAGGAATGGCAGTTTGAAATGAAGAGGTCAAGGGCAGGTAGCAGGCCAGCATGGGTTGTCCAGGTGGATGGGATATGTTGGAGGTGGGAGAAGGGGTCCTCAGTGGGAGGGCGGGTGTCTTGGTTGTAAAAGTAGATGCAGAGGCAGTGGCGGTGGAAGAAACATTCAAGGACGCAGCGTGTGTCAAACTCATTAACCTGGGAGAGTAGAAGGATAAAGGTGAGGCCTTTATTGGGGACTAAACATTCGTTCTCAGTGAGGGGAAAGTCTGGGGGATTGGTGAAGACACGGCAGGGCTGGGAGCTAGGACTCGGAGTGGGGCTGGAGTTTGAGGTGGATGGGGGCTAGGACCTGGAGTGGAGCTGGAGTTTGAGGTGGATGGGGGCTAGGACCCGGAGTGGGGCTGGAGTTTGAGGTGGGATGGAGGCTAGGACCCGGAGTGGGGCTGGAGTTTGAGGTGGGATGGAGGCTAGGACCCGGAGTGGGGCTGGAGTTTGAGGTGGATGGGGGCTAGGACCCGGAGTGGGGCTGGAGTTTGAGGTGGGATGGAGGCTAGGACCCGGAGTGGGGCTGGAGTTTGAGGTGGGATGGAGGCTAGGACCCGGAGTGGGGCTGGAGTTTGAGGTGGATGGGGGCTAGGACCCTGAGTGGGACTGGAGTTTGAGGTGAGATGGGGGCTAGGACCCGGAGTGGGGCTGGAATTTGAGGTGGATGGGGGCTAGGACCCGGAGTGGGACTGGGGTTTGAGGTGGGGGCGGATACAGTGGCCTGAGTGGGCGTGGTTATGGGGTCAGTAGTGACATCACCAAAGGACACCAAGCTCAAAACATCGATTCTCCTGCTCCTCAGACGCTGCCTGACCTGCTGTACTTTTCCAGCAACACACTCTCAGCTCTGATCTCCAGCATCTGCAGACCTCACTGTCTCCTAAAAATTGGATTAAGTCAGACACAATCTCCCAGAAAGAGCATTAGGTTCATTCAGAATTTTGACAATGTAACCAAGACA
Organism: Chiloscyllium plagiosum; assembly: GCF_004010195.1. Taxonomy (NCBI): domain Eukaryota; kingdom Metazoa; phylum Chordata; class Chondrichthyes; order Orectolobiformes; family Hemiscylliidae; genus Chiloscyllium; species Chiloscyllium plagiosum. The sequence goes on from NC_057735.1 coordinate 3,023,165, forward strand.
CAGTTTAACAATAAGAGGTCTCTTCTTGAAGACAGAGATGAGAGATGGTCTCCTAGTCCTTACCGTCTTCAGCTGCTTTGTCAGTGATGTTCCCTGCACCGTAAGATCTGAAGCGAGGATGTTCCAGTCCCAGGTCAGTTCTGGTCTTCCCTCCTCTCCTGAGCATGCCTTTGCATCTGCTCTGGTCTCCAACCTGACACTTTAACTGGCCAGTGCGTGTCTAGGGCCTGGCTCGGAGCCAGAGAATGAGAGTCAGGTTTTATTGTAGAAACAGCAGTAGGCCATTCAGCCCACTGAGTCTGCTCCACCATTCAATGAGATCGTGGCTAATCTAATAATCCCTATCTGCATTTTCCTGCTTTTGGATTTCCATACTGATTTAAACTCTCTAGTTACACCTTGAATATCATTTGAAATCATAAGTTTTCGGAGCGCTGCTCCTATGTCACCTCACCTGATGAAGGAGCGGCGCTCCGAAAGCTTGTGACTTCAAATAAACCTGTTGAACTATAACCTGTGACTTCTGACTTTGTCCACCCCAGTCTAACATTGGGGTGGACAATAAATTTACATTCTCTGAGAAGAAATTCCTCCTCATCTTCATTTTAAATGTGAGACCCCTAATTCTGAGATGATTCCCTCAGGTCCTAGTCTCTCCCACAAGGGGAAACAATAGACAATAGGTGCAGGAGTAGGCCATTCTGCCCTTCGAGCCTGCACCACCATTCAATATGATCGTGGCTGATCATCCTTAATCAGTATCCTGTTCCTGCCTTATCTCCATAACCCTTGATTCCACAATCCTTGAGAGCTCTATCCAACTCTTTCTTAAATGAATCCAGAAAGTGGGCCTCCACTGCCCTCTGGGGCAGAGCATTCCATACACCCACCACTCTCGGAGTGAAGACGTTTCTCCTCACCTCTGTCCTAAATGGTCTACCCCGTATTTTTAAGCTGTGTCCTCTGGTTCGGGACTCACCCATCAGCGGAAACATGTTTCCTGCCTCCAGAGTGTCCAATCCTTTAATAATCTTATACGTCTCAATCAGATCCCCTCTCAG
>NC_057735.1:3025360-3029441 GCF_004010195.1 Chiloscyllium plagiosum
GTATTTCCTTCTTAGTAATCCTCTGTTGTTCTTTAAAAGCTTCCCAGTCCTCCGTTTTCCCACTGATCTTTGCTAATGTTACACTTTTTCTCTTTTAACTTTATATTTTTCTTAACTTCCCTCATCAGCCACGGCCACCCATGCCTCCTCCTAGGATCTTTCTTCCTTTTTGGAATGAACTGATCCTTCAACTTCTGCATTATACACAGAAATATCCGCCTTTGTTCCTCCATTGTTATCCCTGCTAAGGTATTGCACCATTGAACTTTGTCCAGCTCCTCCCTCATAGCTCCATAGTTCCCTTTATTCAACAGAAATATTGTCACTTCCGATTGTACCCTCTCCGTCTCAAATTGCAGATTGAAGCTTATTGTATTATGGTCACTACTTCCCAATGGCTCCTTCACTTCGAGGTCCCTGACCAATTCTGGTTCATGGCACAACACCAGATCCAGAATTGCCTTCTCCCTGGTCGGCACCAGCACCAGCTGTTCTAAGAATCCATTTTTGAGGCACTCCACAAAGTCTCTTTCTTGAGGTCCAATACTATCCTGATTCTCCCAGTCTCCCTGCATGTTGAAATCCCCCATAACAACTGTAGTGACATCTTTGCGACAGGCCAATTTCAGCTCCTGATTCAACTTACATCCGACATCCAGAATACTGTTTGGGGGCCAGTAGATAACTCTCAAGAGGGTCTTTTTACCCTTAATATTTCTCAGCTCTATCCACACTAACTCTACATCCCCTGATTCTCGGTCCCCCCACGCAAGGGACTGAATATCATCCCTTACCAACATGGCCACCCCACCCCCTCTGCCCGTCCGTCTGTCCTTATGATACAATGTTTCTAACATCTCCCCTGTCAATTCACTAAGAATCTTGGACATTTCCTGCCTCTCATTCTTCTGAACTCCAATGAGTACAGGCCCAGCCTACTCACCCTGTCCTGATACAGTTCCTCCAAACCCAGGAGCAGCCAATAAACCAATGATGAACTGCACCCCAAATGTAACTCCCAGAACCAGCCCACCCCCAGCCCCCTCCCAGCCACCACTACCACCCCGTTGATGCTGTCAGTCACCTGCCACCACTGCCCTCCCCCAACATCCCAATGACTTAACAACATCCCTCCCCAGTTCCCATTCACCTCTCCCCACGCCCCTGACCTCACACCCGTCTACAAATTTTGTCAAGTGTCACCATCATGGAGCACTCCACACCTCCCAGCTCCAGCCAACCCCAACTGTTAGATACACAGCCAAGGCACATCAATGGGGTTCAAATACAGATCATCCATGATGCCTTTGAATCGTTAGACAGCCTCACAAGGCCGAATGGCCTCCTTCTGTGCTTATGCACCGCTACAGGTAGTGGTCGCAGCAGACATCCTGCAGGAGGGTGGTCATTTTGGGCCTGTCAGCTGGGGTTCCGGGAGGTTGCCCGCAGCACCCCATTCGTAGCCAGGGCCTCCAGACTGTTACATCAGGCCGGGTGGGAGCTGGGCAATCATCCAGCATTCCCCATCTCGGTCATATTTATCCTCACCGCTCTCGTCTGCCCTTTACTCCCTCACCAACATATGGTAATGCACTTTATCATTCATAATTGGGCAATCCCTTTGATTATATTATCCTTTTATTTTAATGATTGTCCTTTATCAATTATGCTTGCTTGCTTTATTTGCACCATCATCACAATTTGATGCCCCAATGAATTTTTAGTAAACCGACTATCTTTTATTTTCCCCTTTGATGCTTTCCGTGCTTATCTTGCGAGTGTGTCCTTGTGTTTCTGACGTGTTATCGTGATCTGTCAGATCCAGGACATCCAACATCCCGAAGGACAAAGGGCATCAGGGTTCATGCAGTTTCCACACTGCAGTATATCTTCAGCTTTCGCGACAGGGTGGTGCTTGTTTCGTTTATCTCAGCAGTGTCTCTGCTGCTTTTTTTCTTCCTGCTGTTCACACCATCGCATTGGTTTTATTCTTGTCCTGCATTTTTACCTCAGCACACCACTGTTCAGCACCAACCTCCAATGTGCACACACATTCTGTCCATTCATTGACAGCCAGCCAAGTTCACAGTTTGTTCCTTTCCCAGTTGCAAATATTCATTTACAGAACTTGTTTGAAGCTGTCTGCTTCAGTCATTTTAAAACTGGAACAACCTGTTTTGGGTTTGCAGGTGAAAGTTATCCCCTCTCTAGCTCCCGGAATTCAATCAAGCCTCTTTTTTTTAATGACCTTGACACACCTACAACCCCTCTCAGAAAGCAAAAGTAGAGGAAGAAAGAGCGACCTGCATTTTCATAGCACCTCACAGGGTGCTCCATGTCTATGTGGGTTTACTCTGGGTGCTCCAGTTTCTTCCCATAGTCCAAAGATGTGCAGGTTAGGTGGATTGGCCATAAGTTGTTCATAGTGTCTAGGGAGGTGCAGGCTAGGTAGGTTACCCATGGGGAATGCAGGGTTACAGGGATAGGATAGGGTGGTGAGTCTGAGTGGGATGCTCTTTGGAGGGTTGGTATAGACTCAATGGGTCAAATGGGCTGCTTCAACACTGTGGGGATTCTATCTCCCAGAGTGTTTTCAATCAATTAGTTCTCTTTGTATTTTGGAAGTGTGACATCTAATTTGTACACCGCAGGTTTCTGCGATGAACATTGCAGTAAGACTGCGCTTAGTTTTTGTTCCGTGTAGATTCAGGGTTCAGCTGAGGCTTCAGTAAAGGTTCGGTTATAAATGGAAAACAGACAGCACGGATCAACAGGTAGGAGTTTCTCACAAAAACAGAAAGTACTGGAGAAACTCAGCAGGCCTGGCAGCCATCTGTGGACAGAGAAACAGAGCCAATGTTTCAAGACCAGCTTCTCTCTCCACGGATGCTGCCAGACCTGCTGAGTTTCTCCAACAATTTCTCTTTAGATTAGATTCCCTACAGAATGGAAACAGGCCCTTCGGCCCAACAAGTCCACACCGACTGTCCGAAGAGTAACCCACTCAGATCCATTCCCCTATCCTACATTTACCCCTGACTAACGCACCTCACACTATGGGTAATTTAGCATGGCTAATTCACCTGACCCTGCACATCTTTGAATTGTGGGAGGGAACTGGAGCACCTGGAGGAAACCTATACAGACACGGGGAGAATGTGCAAACTCCACACAGACAGTCGCCTGAGGCAGGAATCGAACCAAGACCCTGGATGTTGTGAGGCAGCAGTGCTAACCACTGAGCCAGTGTACCACCCTTTTCATTTCAGATTTCCAGCATCCACAGTTCATTGTTTGACTTTCGGAGTTGCTTGCTGTCTGGGTCTGACCAGGCCAATGTTTGCAGTGAATGACTGGAACATGGTGTTACAGGTAGCCATTCAAGTGGGGCAATGAACAGGAATCTGTTGGTGAAGGGGGACAGCACTGTACCCTGCAACATGCCAGGACAGCGGAAGGTGATGCTGTTGTCCCACCAGCCTCTCAGTGCCAGGGGTTTGTATCAGACTGTGTGGGTGTGGAGGGGTTTGCAAGGGGCTAGAATTTCAGCGAGTTATGTCTGTAATTCATATTTTTGTTTGCCTGTGGTTAAAATGAATTTCTTTGCAATAAATTGTAGAGCATGTTAAGTACAGAAATCAGACAGGAGGATTGGGAGTTTTTCACAATTTGACTAAATCTTTAACAGGACGAATTTGTTAAGCATGTACAAGAACATTTTCTGAGTAAGTATGTGGATGTACCTACTAGAGAAGGTGCAAAACTTGACCAACTCTTGGGAAATAAGGCAGTGCAGGTGACTGAGGTGTCAGTGGGGGAGCACTTTGGGACCAGCAACCATAATTCTATTAGTTTTAAAATAGTGATGAAATAGGATAGACCAGATCTAAAAGTTGAAGTTCTAAATTGGAGAAAGGCCAATTTTGATGGTATTAGGCAAGAACTTTCATCTATTGTATCCATTGCTCCCGATGCGGTCTCCTCTACATTGGGGAGACTGGGCGCCTCCTAGCAGAGCGCTTTAGGGAACATCTCCGAGACACCCGCACCAATCAACCAAACCGCCCAGTGGCTCAACATT
>NC_057735.1:3031276-3032309 GCF_004010195.1 Chiloscyllium plagiosum
GCTCCTTGAAAGTGGAGTCGCAGGTGGATAGGATAGTGAAGAAGGTGTTTGGTATGCTTTCCTTTATTGGTCAGAGTATTGAGTACAGGGGTTGGGAGGTCATGTTGCGGCCGTACAAGACATTGGTTAGGCTACTGTTGGACTATTGCATGCAATTCTGGTCTCCTTCCTATCGGAAGGATGTTGTGAAACTTCAAAGGGTTCAGAAAAGATTTACAAGGATGTTGCCGGGTTTGGAGGATTTGAGCTACAGGGAGAATCTGAACAGGCTGGGGCTGTTTTCCCTGGAGCGTCGGAGGCTGAGGGGTGACCTTATCGAGGTTTACAAAATTATGAGGGGCATGGATAGGGTAAATAGACCAAGTCTCTTGCCTGGGGTGGGTGAGTCCAGAACTAGAGGGCTTAGGTTTAGGGTGAGAGGGGAAAGATATAAAAGAGACCTAAGGGCAACTTTTTCACGCAGAGGGTGGTACGTGTATGGAATGAGCTGCCAGAGGAAGTGGTGAGACTGGTACAATTGCAACATTTAAGAGGCATTTGGATGGTTTTATGAATAGGAAGGGTTTGGAGGGATATGGACCGGGTGCTGGCAGGTGGGACTAGATTGGGTTGGGATATCTGGTCGGTGTGGACGGGTTGGACCAAAGGGTCTGTTTCCGTGCTGTACATCTCTATGACTCTACGTCATGGGGCTTAAGTAACAAAACACTTTCCCAAGTGGGATCATGGCACTGCAACAGAATAACTTTTTATTCCAACTCCATTGATACGATTGTCACCACCTCATTAACTATGTGCTATCCAGCTGTTTGCCCGCTGTAGCTCAGTTGGCTGGTTTGTAGAATGATAGCAACTGTGTGGGCTCAATTCTTGCACCAGCTAAGATAAGCATGAAGAATTCTACTTCTCAACCTCTCCCCGACAGGAAGATACAGAATCCTGAACACACACACACACACACACAGACACATCACACACACACACACGCACGCACACACAAACACACGCGCAGACACACACGCACGCACGCACA